>NW_021766234.1:0-1030 GCF_005508785.2 Acyrthosiphon pisum
ATAATATCATACCATCAGACACAATAAATATGTAAAATCATACGAATCCGCCCTCTAATCATATTAAAATAGATCGAGTTGATAAACACGGAAAAAATTAAGTTAAACAGTTGAAGTCAATTAGTTTTAAGTCCATAGACATGAAAAACAAAATTTTTAATTGTTTTATATGGCTACAGTTAAATTTTATATTATATCATGATTTATTTTTTTCTTACGTAGTATGTACAAATAACTGCTGCAGGTATAACAATAATTTACAACACATTACTAGGTACATTAGTCATATATTTCTAAATTTTAAAATAAATATGAAAAGCATGATGGTATAGTCCATAATGATTTTAAATAGGCACCTACTTTTCTTATTTATAATAAAATTTAAAAAAGTTTTCTTAAATATTAGTCATTGACAAAACAATTGTATTCACAAACATAACTCCACGGTGTGTATGTATAGTTTTTTTTGCTTAAATAAAGTAACTAATTACTTTCTAATGGGTGGTGGGGGGAAAACATAGGTAAAATAAGTACACAAATTAAAAGAAATAGATACCCATCAGAATGTACCTAGTTTAAAAGTTTTCCACAATTATGTCCATAGTTGAAGAATTTTAATAACAGCCACTGAAGCTTTTTGGCAATTGCATACTCTTTTTTCAAAGAAGTTTGTCTCTCCTCGTTGCAAATGGGAACGGGTTTGACAACCTGTAAGACAATCATTTACATATTTAATTCAATTTTTATCAATTTTTACTATAAGCATAGGCTAAATATACAATTGAACATTTATTACATTTTTAACTACAAAATAATTTGCAAATTGTTGATGAATTTTGTCGAAATGTGAACTTTAAATGCTCATGAAAAATGGTGGCTATGTATATCTTATATCTGTGAACAGATATTATAGATACTATAACAGGATGTCCGTATTACATTTACAAATTCTTTGACACTTTTCCTTGACAATAATATTAAAAACAAAATTAATCGAATATATTAAGACGTGTTATCTCCATAGCTAGCT
>NW_021766235.1:0-644 GCF_005508785.2 Acyrthosiphon pisum
TAATATAAACATTCAGTAAAATTTTCATGTATCTGCAGTTATTCGTTTTTGAATTACAACAAAATAAGGAAATCGCTACATGAGAAATCGAGTGAATATCCATTGTTGTAAAAATTTGAATTTCAAACGATCATAAAAATTTAATTTGACTTCCTTATAGATATTTTTTGTTTGATAAAGGTAGACAATCTTATAAGGAATCTTGTATTACATTTTTATATCTTAGATTTAAAAAGAAAAATTTTTATGAATTTCTAACTCGAAATAATTTGCAAATTTTCGTGATTTTTCCATATTTTGTCATTTTTTGAACTTTAAATGTTTATAAAAAAAAACTGTGACTAACGATTTTTAATATTTTTCATCTGCCTTTGAAACAATCTACTAGGAGCCTTCTATTAAATTTTCAAGCTTTTTTATCCAACAAATAAAATTTTATTGATATTTTTAGAAAAAAAACTAAAAAAAAAAGGAAAATGAAAATGTCCGTATAGAGCTCAAAATAAATCAAAATATTTTGAAAATGTTATGGTGTATAGAAAATGCTAAGATAAACCATTCAGTCAAATTTTCATATATCTACGGTCATTTGTTTTAAAGTTACACCAAAAACCCAAAATCGATTTTCTCGAAAACAGATTTTG
>NW_021766236.1:0-819 GCF_005508785.2 Acyrthosiphon pisum
AAAAACATTCCAAATAAACAGTAAAAATATTTAAAACACTAATATAATCGATGCAATGTTTTGAAAATTTTGCCATAATTCCATTTTTTGTTGTTTGGGCTTACTTATCATACATAAATAATTAAAATGTTTTTGTTATTATGATTATTTGAATATAATATTGTAGACTTTATATTAATTTGTCAAGTTATGTCATACAACTATACAAGTTACCAAGTTCATGAATGTATGTTATTTAAATAAGTAAAACGTTTCGTTAATATAAATTCAAAAAAGGTGGTAAGTACTCCAATACACTGTATGTACAAGTTTTAATAACTAAGTTAAAAGTTAGTTCTAATTAAGAACGTGATAAATATTTTTTCTATTTAATTATTGTGCTATGGTATAAAATACATACAGTGCTTGATTTAAGGGGGGCGTGGAGGGCCGGGGTCCTCTTGTTTTGTAGAAAATATGTGTGCGTACGTCTGTGTGTATCCTAGTGTAGTCAGTAGGCACTATATTGTCTTTGTTTTTAGTTGTTTACGTCTGAAACAACCAGGGTTCCATACAGCTATTATATCACCGCGACGCTCTTCACCGACGCCGTATTTCCTACAGAGCACATTTAATACAAGGCTCTTACTATATTGTTACAATGACTTTGGAAAAATATTAAAAATCCTTAGTCACAGTTTTTTTTATTAGCGTTTAAAGTTCAAAAATTGACAAAATATGTAAAAATCACGAAAATTATCAAATTATTTTGAGTTAAGTATTCGTAAAAATTTTTCTTCTTAAATCTAAGATTTGAAAACGTAATACAAGATTCCCTTA
>NW_021766237.1:0-690 GCF_005508785.2 Acyrthosiphon pisum
CAATTATGATTTGCTAACTTTTAAAGTAAATTTGCTATTATTTGCTAACTATTTGCTAACTTTTGGTATTGGTTTGGGTCGTATCATAGAAAGTCGGTGGGTCAAGTTCATGCACGTCAACCTACCATGTTATTAATGAGTAGAGCTCGGATTTTAAAGCATATGCTTCTTTTTTATATATATATGATATGGAAATCTAATTTTCATACATAAATTCGTTTCATATCATTCTGATTCCAAACAAACCAATTCATTTTTGCTTTTTCGGCTTTTTTTTCGCAATTATTCCAGCTGTGGCATTTTACACACCAATTAGAGTAACTTAATCAATGACGAGGTATACTTGACACCAGCGTTAGCCGATTTCTTTTTCTATTGCCTGAAATGTGAGAATGCGTCGGAAATATTTTTATCCGTTTAACGGAAATTCGTTATTATACAGTGTGATCACGATTTATGGTAACACTAAATTTCTCAGGTGCATGACCTTGTATTGAACTGGGGTTTTCGGGAGGTGATAGGGAGCACTTAAATACATATTTTCAGACCAGTTTCAAATTTTTAGCTCACTCGGTACGCGCATGCGCAATACAACTTACTTTTTTTTTAAATGGCAACCCCAGTTTTTTTTCTGCAAATTCAGGTACTGGATTTTTTTTTAAGCATTTTTTGTATCAACAGTTTTTATCT
>NW_021766238.1:0-854 GCF_005508785.2 Acyrthosiphon pisum
AAAACCAAGTATTGGCATTCCTTCATAATTAACAATTTCAAAAACAACATTTGCCTTACATTTATCATTTTCAATTTGAACATTAATTTTGCCCTGCGATTTCATAGTGAACCCACCAAATGTCTTAATAACAACTTCACTTGTTTCCAATTGTACTGATTTAATTTTTTTGTACATTTTTATTGGCATCACATTTAATTGTGCTCCTGTGTCCAATTTTATTTCTACATTTAATTCATTTATTTTTACATTATCTGTCCATGTGTTACTTGTACCTATTTCAACCTCATCCAAGCATAAAAATTCATACACTTCTTTTTCTTTTTCTACAATGTTAACTCCATTGTTTTCACTTTTTTCATATTTTTTACTTTCATTTTTTCCTTTATTCTTACACATTAACGCAAAATGATTTTTATTACCACATGTGTTACAAATTTTGTTATAAGCCGGACATTCATTTATACCATGTACTCTACCACACTTATAGCAATTAAATTTATATGTTTTTACATTACCCTTTTCCTTAGACATTTTCCTTGAATGTTCTCTTCCAAATTGTTCCAATGTTTCTTTCCCCGATAATTTGTTGAATTGAACTTGTTAAATTTTTTCTTCTCAATGACATCAATTTTGTTCTCACTCTCCTGCACCAGTAACTTTTTATTAATTTCAGCTTGCTCAGTTGCTTGACAATGCCGCACAACTTTATCGAGGTTCAAATCTTCACGAAGTAATTTTCCTTGAAGGTCTTTGTCACTAATGCCGAGAACAATCTGCGTTCGCAACAATTTCTCTTCAGTTACTCCAAAGTCACAATTTTTTATGAGATCTCTCAAGTCAGCATAAAAATT
>NW_021766239.1:0-973 GCF_005508785.2 Acyrthosiphon pisum
CAGACCACGTTTTGTCGGATCGCGTCGGGGACTTTTTTCCAAGTTTGCGCAACGGGGGATATGTGATGATGGTAGTAGGGGGTAAGTTAATGAATGTTTTCACTTACCGGTGATTCCTGTTCGGGGAGCCAATTTGATGCGGACCGGTGGGGTGCCGCGTGGACGGTGAGGTGAAGGTGTTGAGGAAGACAAATAATAAACTTAACACAGCACCAGAAGTCGGTTTTAGGTCCACTGGGGGATGTTTATTATTACGATGAATAAATTAGTGAAACAATATACAAAATATCAGGTGATGAAATACACGGTTTAGTGCGTGGTATATATGACAAAAAATATGCGTATACGTGTGTGTCGTTTTCGTGCGTTGGAAAAACTAGAACCGGTGGCTACGGAGGCCGTTCGCCGTCCGGGCGCTTTTTAGCGCTGGTGGCGTCCGGTGAGCTGGTGGCTGACTAGAGAAGCCGAGTCGCGGTTGCCGCGCCAATAACCGTTTGAATTCAAACAGCATAAGCGCGGGACCGCGTCATATTCCTTCCTTCAAAGAAAAAATACCTATCTTATTATTATCCTATCATCATCATTATTCACGCCTATGTAGGTAACTATAAAATTAAATGAGGGAAATAAAATATTTTTTATGTTAAAAATCATATTACTAAAACATACCATTGCAGTGAACTTTAACAGCGCCTCTTTTAGTAAATGGTGATAGTGGTGTTACTGTATCAGTTCCAGACGACTTCATAGACTCTGACATTTCATCCGATTGGCCTAAAAATATTTATAATTAATATTTATTTATCTACTATATATAATTTAGCTACCAGTATGTATTTACACTCACAAAGAAAAAGTTCAAGTAAAGCTAAAGGGTCGCTCGGGTATCTCGTTTGATTCATAAATTGGCATAATATTGTTACTATCAACTGGTTACATCTAAAAAATTAAATATATATACATTTAATTCAAA
>NW_021766240.1:0-1672 GCF_005508785.2 Acyrthosiphon pisum
TATGTGTATAATAGGTATAGTTCTTTAAAGTTACAAATAATAGCCCTTATTAAAATGAACATCAAGGTTTATAAAATTGAATCACAAAGTATAGTTATTACTTATTAGTTATAACTTATAATAATATGTTTAAATTAACAGTATATGTATCTATAATTATTTAAATTTGGTTAAATCCTTACAAATCATCCTATTTTTATTACAATTAAGTGCATACTTACATGAAGATCTCAATATTATATTAGGTAAATATAATAATATATGTATATAGGTATTAATAAAATATAATAATAATAATTTTTATAGCTATCAACCATTACAACATTTTATAATATTTTATACAATATCTTTGTAAAACATGGGTATTATATACCTATCTTTGTAAAAGCATGATGCTTATGCTGAATATTATATTATTATACTGCTTTATAATTTAATGAAGCTTGTTGTTTATATACCTACATTATATAGTTTACAATGAACCTTTAGTAAAATAGAGATCACTTATCGGTATCTATCATTTTTCTATTTAGTATGGTATTAACATATTAAAACTTATGAACCATTAAATTTAAAACTCATATTTAAGTGATTATAATTTATTGAGTGATAATGATTAAAATATGAATAAAAATGTAGTCTATATATATTAGGGTATTTAGTGACAATATTAAGAAGAGGAAACAAAACATTTTGTATCACAGAAAAATGGTTCTTTCTTAGTACATTGTATTATACCTACTTAGTACTTACGTCAGTGCTTCTCAACGGGGGCGATATCGCCCCCCGGTGGGCGGTGAAGGAGTACAGATGGGCGGTGAGCTCGTTTTGGGTGGTGGGGGGGGGGGGGCGGTGGGCTCGTTTTGGGTGATAGGGGGGCGGTGAACTTTTTTCCGTTCAAAGCAACGCACCAAGATTTATCTTGGTAAATGTTTTAATTTTTATCGATTACTAAAATAAACTCGTGATTATGAAATATAAGCTACACATACGAGAGCGTCAAACGTTTGCTTATCTGTAATCGTTTTCGAACGAATTATTATCTTTATTACTCTTTAACTGCATTATGCTTTTTCTTACTGTACTTTCAGTATACATTTAGATTTTAACCGTGCCAGTTGTGTTAGTTTTCGTTTCATGTTTCGGTTTATATTAAAATTGTATATTATTCAACGATGTCAGAAGCAAAAAGGAAATGTTGCCAATATAATACAAATTACTTGATGTACGGATTTATTCCATCACCGTCCAACGCCCAGCTTCCTATGTGTTTACTGTGCAAAAGAGTATTATCTAACGAAGTAATGAAACCGTCGCGTTTGCAAGAGCATCTTCAAAAAATTCACCCAGACAAACAAAATAAAAATTTGTTATTTTTTACGAATATTAGGGACAAGTTTTTGAAGGCACCGTCAGTCTCAGGCTTACTCACAACTTCTTCAACACAATGTGACGATGGTTTAATAGCCTCTTATAATATATCAAAATTAATAGCTAAATCAGGAAAAGCCCATACCATTGGTGAACAATTAAATACTGCCAACTATCAAGAAAGTTCTAGAAAACAGTTCTACACCATTCACCCTCGTACATGTCATTAAAAAGTTTCCATTAAGTAACGATACTGTGCGACGACGAATCGATGAAATGGCTGAAGACGTAGAAGTTTCTT
>NW_021766240.1:3350-5818 GCF_005508785.2 Acyrthosiphon pisum
CATTGACTTACGTCTTAAACCAGCGGTTCTCAACCTTTTTATAGTCGCGTACCACTTACACAATTTGAAAATTTTTACGTACCACCTGACTATTTTTTTTTTTGCTTATTAATAATGTATACGTTTATGTTTTATGTATAAATAGAATTTTATTTCATTAGGAATTACAAAATGAGATAATATAAATTATATAAATATAAAATAAAAAATAAAGTATTTAATTGAGTATTTTAATGCACAGAAAGAAAAAAACTTATAAATATAAAAAAAATTAAATATGTAAAATTGTTATAATTATTATGGTTTACTTTTTATTTCAATGAGACGATTGGTGTTGTTTTGAATGGACGATGACGTCAATATCGGGCTCCAAATTGCTAACTTTAAGTCTTAAATTATTTTCTACGTTTAATCTACTTTTATATTTATTTTTTGTGTACCATAAGTGAGAAAATGTATTTTCGCACGGATATGTTGATACAAAAGGGGTTAGAAACTGTAAAGCTTGTGTGGTCAATGCCGAGTATTCTTGTTTCACGTCCAGCCAAAAATTAGTGACAAAATCCAAAGAAATCTTCCAACTACAAAACTTGCTTCACACCAAAGTCAAAGTAGAAGAACCGTATAAACCCAAAGTAATAAGCCAGTGCACCAACTGCCAAGACTACGGCCACACACAAAACTATTGCGGATACCCCCCACGCTGTGTGAGATGTGGAGCTAATCATCCTTCAGCAACCTGTCCAAACTCTCGTGAACACCCTCCAAAATGTGCTCTTTGTGCCAATAATCATCCTGCCAACTACAAGGGCTGCACCATATACCGAGAACTGCAACAACGCAAGTATTCAAATAAAAATAATAATGCACCTGTAAACAATTCTAGACTTAAGCAATCAAATGTACAAGTAAGCCACCCATTGCAAGATAGCTCACCTAATAATTCTTCTAATACCAAAACTTACGCGCAAGCTACTTCAAAAGTTCCACCACAAAACTCCGCTGACTCCTCTACATCTGATATCAGTAAAGTAATGTCAAGTTTTATAGATGAATTCAAAGCCCTCATACATCCGCTGCTAGCTCTACTTACTAAAGTTATATCCAGCCTATTAGACAAAAAAAATGACTAATCGCTCACCCACTAACGCTTCATTATTAATTCTCCAATTTAATGCAAATGGCCTAAGGAACCACATAAACGAATTACAAATAATTTTACATTCTAAACGTATCGATATTGCTATGATAACTGAAACTCATTTCACCAATAACTCTTACTTCTTTATTCCCGGCTACAAACTAATTAATACAAACCACCCTGACAACACTGCACATGGAGGTGTTGCCATATTCATAAAATCCTCACTAGAATTCCAAGAACTCCCGAGCTTTCGACTAGACTACCTGCAATCCTGTGCGCTAACAATAAAACTAAACTTTACACCATTCACTATTGCAGCTATATATTCCACTCCTAAACATAAAATTACCACCCAAAAGCTGACTGACTACTTCAATACCATCCAACAGGACAACTTCATAATTGGAGGAGACTACAACGCTAAACACCAATACTGGGGCAGTCGGGCCAATAACCCAAGAGGTCTTATCCTATATAACTTTGTCAAAAATAATAATTTCAAAGTACTTGCCCCACCTGGACCAACTTACTGGCCAACGTCCTTAAGAAAAAACCCTGACATTCTGGACATATTCGTTACTAAAATTCCTAACAGAATACACACTACCACTGAAAACCTGTTAGATTTAAATTCTGATCACTCCTCAATACTGCTAACTCTAAACACCTATCCACCAATTCGCCCCCAACCACCTAAACATTTCTATTCTCACACCGATAAGCTCCTATTCCATAACCTTTTCCAACAAGAAATTAAATTAAATGTCAAATTAAAATCTACTGACGACATCGACTTAGCAATTAATGACCTAACTAACTGCATACAAACAGCTGCTTGGGCATCAACAAATCCAAATGAGCTCCCCAAGGTAACTAATCTAACTCCCCAAAACATAAGAGTTATCATAGCCGAGAAACGTAGATTAAGGGCTCAATATCAGCGAACTAGACTACCTTCGGATAAACATAAATACAATAAACTGGCAAACAAATTAAAAAAAATTCTCACTAAACATAAACTAGAATCACTTCATAACCACTTATCTAATCTATCAAATAAAGACGGAAGTCTTTGGAAAGCTACCAAACAAGCTCTTAAATATAAATCTTCGAATATTCCCATCAAAAAAGACAACGGCACCTATGCTTCTAAAGACTCAGAAAAAGCAGAATTATTCAAGATCCATCTGCATAACATTTTTCAGCCCCATGAAAACATAATTAACTATGACAATATAAACACAGTAAACCCGTTTCTAGATACTCCCCTTCCCCTCTCTACCCCTGTCAAACACTTCTCACCAAATGATGTCAAGTACATAAT
>NW_021766241.1:0-1418 GCF_005508785.2 Acyrthosiphon pisum
AGATATGGCTACATATCTATGGCTACTCTTGACAATTAAAATATTATTTTCTTCCACATAAATTAATTTGTTACTTAATGAAATTACATAAGAACATAAGTATAAATTAATTGTAGTTGATGAATTTCAGTTGATTTATTTGCTGTTGAAGATGATAATATAGTAATTGAAGATTTTGTAAATTTTAAAGTAAACACTTATTTTATGATATTAGACCAGATTAAATCTGATTTAGAAAAAAGAAAAATTGCCTATGACAATTTAACTTCAAAGTATAATTTTTTTTATCACTTGTCAGAACTATCACCTTCTGAAGTTAAAAAAAATTCTGAGTCACTGCAAAGCATATACAAAAGTGATTTAGGATCCTCATTTCCTATAGAATGCGTTCATTTTCAAAGTCATGTTAAAAGCTTAAAAAAACAAAAATGTGTTTTTCCAAAAACAATTTTAGAAATGAGTATTTATATAAGAAATAACAACCTTGTAGAAGACTATCCATACACAGACATTGCATTGAGAATGATACTCTGTACTCCAGCTACAAATTGTTCAGCTGAATGGTCTTTCTCTACACTAAAGAGAGTTAAGAGCTATTTAAGATCTACAATGAAAGAAGAAAGACTAAATGCATTAGCTGTTCTCAACATTGAATCAGAACTCACAAGAGAATTAGACTACAAAAATATTATGGAAGATTTTGCCAATAAGCAATCTAGAAAAAAATTATTGTAATAATCTATTTATAAATAATCATTGTACCTGTTGTATTCATTTTTTTTGCTGTGTATGATAATATAATATGTGTTGTTAAGGTATACCTTATACCTACATTTTAATAATAGTATTTAACATATGACAAATTTACAAATTAAAGCTGAATAAAGAACTATAACTAAAAATGTATTAAGAAAAATCAAAAAAGTGGATCTAATTTTTGGTGGGGAGGGGGGGCGTAAAAATATTGTTACCCAGGGCGCACAAATTGTAAATACGGCCTTGGTTTTAGTGGTAAACTTCTAATTTGTTGAGTCATGTGGCATCACTTTTTATATCGCATTCATAAGCTATGAATCCATACACTGGCACCAATGCTAGTATAATACATAATATATGATATTTGATTGTTGTGTCATTGTAATTATTATGTTTAGCTTATTTATAATATTTTACATTTCTTATGATTGTTATTGACATTAAAATCAGATTGTATTACATTGTACAAAAATAAATTTTATATTCTAGGAAATATTTACATGTTTATTATACTATCTTATATTTTAATAAGTTTTTACTTTAATAGTTCGTCACCATAATATGTTGTTTTTTTTTTGCAAATATTTATATGCCTATTATATTTTTTTTTGTTTTTGATAAACAAGTTACATGCAAGTTTTGTTGTAATTTAATATTTGGTT
>NW_021766242.1:0-605 GCF_005508785.2 Acyrthosiphon pisum
ATCAACAAAAAACCGTGGTACTATCATAGATATATAATAGTATACTTTAGAAGTTTCAAGTACCCACGAATAATATTATACAATCACAACAAAATAACTAAAATAGTTATCCTAGGTTATTAATATGTAATTTCGTCCAAATTTTTACTTAAAATGACTATAAAAATAAACTGCGTAAATGTATTTTTTAGATTTTTTGGTAACAGAATTAATTACTTATGTGGAATCTTGTTTTAAATTTTCAGTTCTTAGATACAAAAATTGAACATTTTATAAATTTTTAACTACAAAATAATTTTTCAAATTAAAATTTGATAAATTTTGTCAAAATTTGATCTTTAAATGCTTATAAAAAAAAATTGTGCCTATGTATTTTTAATATTTTTCAACTGATATTGTAACAATATATCAGGAGCTTTGTATTAAATTTATACACTTTTTGGCCCAACAGATAAAACTTTATTGATATTTATAGAAAAAAAAAACTATAAAAATAGAACACTTACAATGTCTGTAAACAGCTCAAAAAGAGTCACATTATTTTAAAAATTTTATCGTATATATAAAATGCTAATATAAACATTCAGTGACATTTTCAAGTTTCT
>NW_021766243.1:0-1483 GCF_005508785.2 Acyrthosiphon pisum
GTTATTTTTAGTTTTTAGAAATATTTTTAGCAAATTGTATTATATTTAAAATCGATTTTAAGCCTTGGTATTTTTTGATATATCTTTGTGCTTGATATTTTACACAGTTAGCCATGTATAATTAATACATTAATTATATATGAAAAGGGTTAGATAAAATATAATCTAACCCTACTAAGTAATAACTTAGTTAAGCTGTTGATTTATATTTATTATTTTATCGTGTTAGTAAAGTTGTTAGTATGTTGTTGACTTGTCATTATTATGTGTTTACTGTAGGGTAAAGTGTGAACTTATCCTACAAAATTATTTTGAAATATCTTTAAAAATTATTGTTAGTGGGTAACTTAATGATGAGTTTATTATTACTACAATTAATACTGGAGTACTGAAATTAAATTTTTAAACGATAACATAAATAAAATATTTAAAACAAATACAAATATAAAATTCAGATGTTTAAGAAATAACGTATAAATAATCTTCAGAGAATACTTGTTTGTGTTAAAGATCGTGTAACCATTATGAAGTATTAATTATTAATTTGGTTAAAGTATATAAAAAACCTTCTGAGTACAACTTACGGCCGTAGCTGATACTCTGGTGGCAGCCAGGGCCTAGAGCCATACATTGTATACTGAACGGTGGTGGGATGATAGTAAAAAAGTAAACAAACCTACCAAATACCAATTATACCATAAGTGTGATAATATGCATAACACAATTTGAGCGTCATCCACACAAGATTAAGTGATTTGATTTTAAAATGTCTCAATCGTACATTTATGTGCTTTCTGCTTATTTGGCCAAATTACTTTTATAGACAAAATTTCAAAATAAGTTCTCATTTATTCGCGCCTTAGACTAAATTCTTCTTGAGATGGTTTATTATTTTTATTTATTTATTCAATAACTACTGTAGTAGGAGAAATAAAGCTGTTAATGCTTTATTGGGAGGAATGGCGGAGATTTTGGGTGAGGCGTGTATATTATTATATTGAACACGGTGTAACAGACCGACACGTAATGTATTTTACTTGAAGGAAGTGTGCATGAAATCGTCCTACTACTGTGTTATACCTACCTAATGTTATTCGGATAGTCTATATTATAGATGCATATATATATATATTTGATCACTGACCTTATGCGACGGTTTTTGGAGTGATTCTCTGCATCTGGTTTATGTTCCTCCGGGGTAGTGTTCGATGGTTGATATCACGGCGGCAATATATGTATTTTGATTCGTAAGACTTATAAAATATTTCGTGTGTGACGCTCCTTTCTAGAGCCTCGTTGTATGTGGTAATAAGAACCCGTGTTTTAATTATTATGATTGTGACTATTATCTTATGCTCTTAGAAATCCCTACACTCGCAGCAGTCGTACACAGTCGACGGCTAACCGAATGTAATTTAAGTTGCTGAGCATTTGAAATTGTGCTTGTGAATTCCAAATAAATGATCGTAATTACGTATACTTA
>NW_021766244.1:0-1004 GCF_005508785.2 Acyrthosiphon pisum
ATTTGTATATTCTTATAAATCATGAGATATAATTTTTAATAGCCGATTATGATTTATTTTACATTTTTACTTTTAACTTTTAAGGGGATTGCAGTACAGGTATTTTTCATACGTTTTAGACCAATAAGCGGTGGTAAATTACAATATTACATAGGTATACATCGGAATGTCCGATTTTAATTTTTTATACATTCGTATCATGTATGAACTCTTTGACAAAATATCTAGGTTTCTCAGGAAGTCGATTTTCATCTTTCAATTTTAGAGGACCTTAAAATAAGGATTTTTTTTCAAAAATCCCATGAAATAATTGCATTACATTTGTATTTATTTTGGGCACATCAGATTTTAATCAAAAAAGTGATTTCTAAAAAGCATAGTCTAGAAGCTTAAAAATTCAACCATATTTTCGAAATTGCAATCGAACTTCAGGAAGTATGTTTAATTTACTACCGTTTTTAGTAGTTTTTATAGTTATGCAAACAACATATTTCATTTTTCGCCAAGTATTGACATGTGCGTGAGTGTGTGACAATTACATCCGGCGGTGGTTGTCCATCGCGGCATTACAGCGATTCTCGGAATCGACATGGCCCAAATGTTAATGTCATGTGAATTGCCTAAATATTACTCCTTAAAACATGATACGCTGGAGCCCTCTTAATTTTGGGGTGGGCAACGGGGGGCCCAAGACTTTTTAAGGTGGGCCTGGGCGTACCCTGACCCACCCCTGGCGCTACCACTGGAAGCTAACCACCTATAAAATACATTTAAATTTTTTCTCAATTTGTGGTTAGCGTTGTTGACCACCATGGCACCATAACTATTTAGTTCATACACCACCAGATGCCATGCATTTATCAATATTTATTACTATTTAATAATTAATACTCGTGCTAATTTGAATTAAGTGATAAATCCAGATTCGATAAATTGACACCCATACTTCCTACGTCTGCATGTAAACCGCGGTCAAATTAACTTTTTTGAAAGTCGATATGTAA
>NW_021766245.1:0-775 GCF_005508785.2 Acyrthosiphon pisum
GTACCAACTAGATTCACTTTCCTATCAGAAAAGGTACTGTTGAAGAAAATCCAAGCACTTTTAGTGTCCTAAAAGGTGATGACAGACACAAAAAAAAAAAAAAAAAACACACCTCATTGTAAAATCAATACATTCATCGTTCCACTCAGAATCTAAAATAAGATTGATAAGTATAAGTAAATACTAACAATTAATTGAGTCGAATGCATTAAAAATGTTTTTACGATAAGATTGCCTATATTTTAGTTAAATCACATCATAAAAAATATATCTCCTGTGATATAAATTATTATAAAGTATGTTGAGTTAGGGACATTGTTAGTGTTATGTCCTAAAGGATCCATTGCCTTACACAGTGCCTAAGTTAAAAATGGAAAAGAGATGAAATCATGCGATGACTTGATAATTTAGTAGATCAGACTATTGAGATCAATAACGACCAACTGAAACGTTATGTGTATTATCACCATGTAACATAAATCATAATTAGTATTTGTAGAGAACACAAACTATCGTTTATATTGTAGCACTGGCCAATAAAAATAAAGTAAAAATAATATATCAATCGTATCATAATTTTAATCTATATGAGAATTATAAAAGTAAAATTAAGGTAGGTACTAATATAAATTTAATTAAAAACATACTATCCCCAACTATAATTAAAATTAGGAATGTTTTTAATTCATTTCTAAAAAAAAAAAAAATGATTTTTCCCTAATTAGGAAAAAACACGTTTATTTCAAGATTATTTTTTTTTTGTGATTCTCTTTTC
>NW_021766246.1:0-846 GCF_005508785.2 Acyrthosiphon pisum
AAAAAAACTAAAAAAATGGAAAATGTAAATGTCCGTTTTGTGCTCAAAATAAGTTAAAATATTTGGAAAATGTTATGGTGTATAAAAAATGCTAATATAAACATTCAGTCAAAATTTCATGTACCTACGGTCATCTGTTTAAGAGTTGCACCAAAAACCAAAATCAATTTTTTCGAAAACAGATTTTGCGTAAAAATTCCCATTTTTCCTTAATTTTTCTTTTGTTTTTCTCGTCGCTTTTGAAAACTTCTGAGAAATTTTTACTTTTGACCCCCCAAAGTACCAACTAGATTTACTTTCCTATCAGAAAAGATACTGTTGAAGAAAATCTAAGCATTTTTACTGTCTTAAAAGGTGATGACAGGCACAAAAATAAAAAATTGAAAAAAAATTAAAAACACACATCATTGTAAAATCAATACATTCATCGTTTCCCTAAGAATCTAAAATATAGATTAAACTAATCTTAAAAATAAGACTTTCAAGTATAGCTTTGCTCAATATTGAAAGACAACAAACAAATTATACTAACATAGAAAATATAATTGACAATTTTGCAAGCAGAAAGGCAAGAAAAATGAATTTTTCAGTATTTATTTTTGAGTTGACTGTTAATGTATGGTATGTTCAATTTATTTGTTATTTAATAATTATTTATATTTAAAATGAATAAAAAAGGCTACAAATTATTACATTTATTTATTTGTAAATACATAGGTACCTAAAATTCCAAAGTATGTTTTCAAATTTGGGAAAAATTAATTTTTTAATTTTAAAGATGAGAGGGGGTCATTCATTTTATTTACACACGGGCCCAAATTGGTGTAGTTGCGGCACTGCCTTTGA
>NW_021766247.1:0-770 GCF_005508785.2 Acyrthosiphon pisum
ATATCTAAGATTTCAAAATTTAATACAAGGCTCATAATATATTTTTACAATAGCAATTGAAAAATAAAAGAAATATATAGTCACGATTTTTTTTTTATAAGCATTTAAAGTTCAAATTTTGACTAAATACGTAAAAATTACGGCAATGTTCAAATTATCTTAGACAGAAATTCATAAAAGTTTTTCTTTTTAATTCTAAGATTTGGAAATTTAATACAAGGCTCCTAACATATTTTTACAATAGCAGTTGCAAAATAAAAGGAATACATTGTCACAATTTTTATTTATAAGCATTTAAAGTTCAAATTTATACGAAATATGTCAAAATTGCGAAAATTTGCAAGTAATTTAGTGGTTGAAAAATCGTAAAAATTTTTTCTTTTATAACTAAGTTTTTAAAATTTGGTACAAGGTTCTCCATAAGTTTTTCTTTAAAAATAATATATCCTAGACTGACAAATCATCTCCGTTCAGAATCGTTTTTCGTATACAATGATATAATATCATTGGATTCAAATTTAATTCCATCCATTACAGTAACCCACTTGTAACCTACTGTACAGCAGAGCGACATCCACGACTTACCCGCCTTTTTAATATGTAATTTCGTCCAAATTTGAACTTAAAATGACTATAAAAATAAACTGTGCTTATGTATTTCTTAGAATTTTTGGTAACAGAATTAAATATTTACATGAATCTTGTTTTACATTTTCAATCCTTAGATATAAAGTTGAACATTTTATAAATTTTTAACTACAAAATAATTA
>NW_021766248.1:0-958 GCF_005508785.2 Acyrthosiphon pisum
AAACGTCCGTTTTTGGTTCGGATCTAAACGTCGACCATCCAGCGACCGCGCTGGATGTCATTTTCGGCGGAACAGCGGGTACGACGTCAATAGGTTTTGCGCTCGTCTGTTCTGTAGAGAACTCCTGGTTAAGGTCACTAGGGTTGGCAAACGTCGGGTCGACGGTCCCGAATCTTTCTTCACGCTTCGCGCGCATACGCTCCCAGTCTCGGATATCTGATAAGAGATCGTCGCGGTTGGACTGATGACGACTATACACCCAATCGGTCAGTGGTTGAGACCTCAACCCTTCGAGGATGTATTCGCGCGTATCATCGAACGTCAGGTTGAGCGAACGGTACAACCCGAGTTTAGCATAAAAATAATCGATGGTCGGCTCGTTCGGTTCTTGAGTTCGGGCTTCGAGTTCACTCCACAGATCGGCCTTACGCAAAGTGCGCACGAACGTGGTCTGAAACCTCTGGACGAAGGTGTCCCAATCCCGGAACTCTTCCAACAGGTACCAACTCCGTGCGGCTTGCGAGACGTGCGATCGAACGTATTGAAAACGGTGTCGCAATGGCCACTGGTTGACCTGAGCCATCCCGTCGACAGAGTTGATCCAATCTTCCGCTTGGCTGCTCGACTCGTGTCCGGTTAACGACCAGATGGACGTTCCCACATCCGGGAGTACGCGATAGTCGACTGAGGAAGCAGCGGAAGGGACGGCGTTCTGTATAGGAGGCTGTTGAGATTGAGCGTGTTGTGCGGAGGTGGTACTCTCGAGTGCTTGTAACCTTTCGGTTAACGCGTGGACCGCTTCAAACAACTGATTGTACGTTGGAGCTACCGGTGTCGGATTCTCACCCGGCATCGTGTGGATGGATGTAAACACTGGCGACAACGAACTTGATATCGTCGCGTTGCGATAAAGTCGCGTTGCGGTCGCGATAACGATTGCGAAAAACGGCGCACTTGG
>NW_021766249.1:0-866 GCF_005508785.2 Acyrthosiphon pisum
TTAAAAAAAATTGACCTATAATAGGTACCTATAATAAATTCCAAATTAATCATATCATAATATCTATTAGGTACTTATAACGCGTTATACATCAACAAAAAACCGTGGTACTATCATAGATATATAATAGTATACTTTAGAAGTTTCAAGTACCCACGAATAATATTATACAATCACAACAAAATAACTAAAATAGTTATCCTAGGTTTTTAATATGTAATTTCGTCCAAATTTGTACTTAAAATGACTATAAAAATAAACTGCGTAAATGTATTTTTTAGATTTTTTGGTAACAGAATTAATTACTTACGTGGAATCTTGTTTTAAATTTTAAATTCTTAGATACAAAAATTGAACATTTTATAAATTTTTAACTACAAAATAATTTTTCAAATTAAAATTTGATAAATTTTGTCAAAATTTGATCTTTAAATGCTTATAAAAAAAAATTGTGCCTATGTATTTTTAATATTTTTCAACTGATATTGTAACAATATATCAGGAGCTTTGTATTACATTTATACACTTTTTGGCCCAACAGATAAAACTTTATTGATATTTATAGAAAAAAAAAACTAAAAAAATTGAAAACGTACAATGTCCGTAAACAGCTCAAAAAGAGTCAAATTATTTTAAAAATTTTATCGTATATATAAAATGCTAATATAAACATTCAGTGAAATTTTCAAGTTTCTACAGTCACTCGTTTTTTAATTACAACAAAATAAGAAAATCGTTACGTAAGAAATCGAGTGAATATCAAATGTTGTAAAAATATGAATTTCAAACGCCCATAAAAATTTAATTTGAGTTTCTTATAGACATTTTTTTTTTGGTAAAGGTAGATTATCCTATAACGAATCTTG
>NW_021766250.1:0-1313 GCF_005508785.2 Acyrthosiphon pisum
TCTAAAAACATCACCTATAATTTACAAAAGTATAAAACGAGTATATACATAACAGTATAATATAATGCAGATCGATATATAATTAATCATCGTTAAAATATTATAATAAAATATAATTTTAGTTGTATATCTTTGCGTAAGTATACTGTATACAGTAAGAGTCAATAATAATATAATAATTAATAATAATTATAATAATAACGGTGTTTGAAAAAATAAACGGGCCCGAAATCCAGTTGATGCCGGTCGGCTAATAATGTACTCGTTGACCTGCAAAGTTCGGAGTGAGCGACGAAGACTATAATCTCGGTGCAGCTGCGGAATCGGTGGCATTGTGACTCGGCCGGCGCGGGATCGGACCACTGGGCGTAAAGGGGAGAGAATCTGCGGACAGCATCGCAACGCAGCCAATGGCCACGGAGTCACGCACCGCCGAACCCTGAAACGTTTCTTTTCCTCGAGCCCGGCGCTGCAGACGTCCGTCGTCTTCCTAGCTACTCTGTAAGTCTTCCGTCATTCGCCCGCCGTGAGCTCTGCGGTCTCCGTCGCTGCCATCAAAAGTTATCTTCGTGCAGCATTGCATTCGTCACTGCAGGTGCCATCGGGCGGCATTGTTGCCCGCGCCGGTACCGCTAGCTTCCGTCGTCGTGTCGTCGTCGCTCCCGGACCGAAGCAGCCGGGCGTCCGCCGCGCCGCCAGAAGATCTCGCGTGTCTCGGTGACCTCGAGCGCGTGAGTCGCGCTACCGCGTGATGGCCCGGAGAACGTGTAGCGGTGACTTACCGCTGATCACCACCGAAAGTGCACTGTCACGTAACTATTACCTAGACGCTACGTCACCTTGCCTTGTCCGCTGTCCACAGCCTGGGGGAAACTTTCGGACGGTTTCACTTCGGGGGACAACAACACAATATGCGTACGACTTTCGTTATACCTCTCCACACAGAGGAGACAACTCTCGCCGTACCCCTGTGCAGAGTGGCGCTTATTTATGTTTTGACCCCGGGTCTAGCCAATCGATCAAGTTTCCAAAACTATTTCTAACTTCTAGTCCCCTGGTCGGCGTGGTGCCCCTCGCCTCGCCACTTCGCTCCTCTTCCGCGGCTTCCTGCACCTCGGATTGTTTTAACCGGTCCTGTAGCTTTGCATGAAGTATCTTCCGGTTGAATGAAGTTGTACAGAACGTAGTCATCGCCCACATCCGTGTCGCATAGTCCCTCTAAATCCCCGATGGTCCGTTCCTTGTCGATGTCGTCGAATCTGCTTAGTTCTTCTTCCATAATTTCGTATTCGACGTTGCTGATGATCTTACCC
>NW_021766252.1:0-1137 GCF_005508785.2 Acyrthosiphon pisum
CTATACGTTCACATTTTTTGCATTTTTTTTTCATATTTTATCTACAAAGTAAAAATGCTTTCAGTTCAAAATATATCCTTCATCGGTTATATTATATCAAATTTAAAAATAATAATTACGTTTATAGTTTGAAAGGTTTTTTAATTATTAAAAAGAAAAGAACCATAAAATATCTTTAATTCGTTATGGATCTACCGGTAATTGTGTCAAAATCGGTATTTGACATACACCCATTTGGCAAGAAGAGTGTTACAGTCGGACTATTAATCACCAAACAAATTTTGATTATTGTGTTATTAGAATGCAAGTTAACGAAAAAAATTATTACATTAAATTTAGAGCAATGGTGTACGCTCATGTCTGAATCTAATTACATTTCAATTACTAACAACTTACATACCAGGTGTAGACGTGTAAGAATCACTGAGAACTTAAAATGAAGAAGTGAGGCACCTATCATACATATCAATAAAAAAAAAAAAAAAAAAAACAGTAGTACTCCTACAAATCGAACACAGCATATTGTATTGTCCGCATAATAATAAAACAGCAGCAATTTCTAACAAAATTAAGAATAAAAAGAGAACAGGAAATAACAAAATAATAATGCTAGTAAAAAGTTGTAAATAAAGTATAAAAATTATAATTTGGATGAGTTTGATTACAGAATATAAAACAAATGAAAATAAGATTAGAAATCAGTATGGCATATAACAATGAGTCATGTGTTCTAATATTATTACATTTTGATCAGTGGTCCGTTGTTATATCCCGGACGAATTAAAACACGCGAGGAAAGAAATAGAGACATTTGATCGGTTGGTGTTTCGTTCAAAAGTTAAGCATATATTAGAACTTTGAACGCGAGCATTAACAGATCAAATGGCTAAAATAATCTCAATAAGAAAATGATACGAATATAGTCTCATTGATTTAGTCAATAGCGTGAATTGTTGCTTTAATAATTAGCACAATGTACGTTAGGGATTCAATCAGCAAGGTTAAAATAAATACAATGATTTAATAAATTTAATTCATTTTAATTTAATGTTGAACTGGATTAGAAATACAATTTTAATTGAATAAATTATTGCTGATCTGGACCTGCAATATTAAGATAAAAGCACGCGATATTAT
>NW_021766253.1:0-819 GCF_005508785.2 Acyrthosiphon pisum
CGCTAAACGACGTATGTAATTTAAATAAAACATATTATTACCTAGCTATTTTAAAAGTTGTTCAAATTATGTTTTTTATTTTTAATTTTAGATTGTGATCGGAGCGATGAATGTATTGATTTTACAATGATGTGAGTTTTTTTATTTTTATTTTTTTGGTCTTTCATCACCTTTTGGGACAGTAAAAGTGCTTGGATTTTCTTCAACAGAATCTTTCCTGATATAAAAGTGAATCTAGTTGGTACTATGAGGGGTCAAAAGTTTTCAAAGACGTCGTGAAAAATAAAATAAAAATTATGGAAAAACAGGAATTAATACGTAAAATCGATTTAGAACAAAATAGGACAATTTAGGTTTTTATTCTATAAATATCAAAAAAAAATTTTGTTTCGTAAAAAAACTTGAAAAAATTTAATAGAAGGCTCATAATATAATGTTTCAAAGACAGATGAAAAATATTGAAAATCCATAGTCACAATTTTTTTTTATGTAAGCATTTAAAGTTCAAATATTGACAAAATACGTAAAATTTCGAAAATGTGTAAATTATTTTGAGTTAGAAATTCATAAAAAATGTTCTAATTAAATCTAAGATTTGAAAATGTAATAAGTACAAGATTCCTTATAAATTTTTCTACCTTTATCAACAAAAAAAATAAAATTTTACAAACAAATCAAATTAAATTTTTATGAGCGTTTGAAGTTCATATTTTTACAACATTGGATATTCGCTCGATTTCTCATGTAGCGATTTTCTTATTTAGTTGAAATTCAAATTTAACACCATCCAATGCAGTGACCCACTTGTAACTTACTGTA
>NW_021766254.1:0-772 GCF_005508785.2 Acyrthosiphon pisum
AAAAATTTTTCTTTTTAAATCTAAGATATGAAAGTGTAATACAAGATTCCTTATAAGATTATCTACCTTTATCAAACAAAAAATATCTATAAAAAAGTCAAATTAAATTTTTATGATCGTTTGAAATTCAAATTTTTACAACATTGGATATTCACTCTATTTCTCATGTAGCGATTTCCTTATTTTGTTGTAATTCAAAAACAAATAACTGCAGATACATGAAAATTTTACTGAATGTTTATATTAGCATTTCCTATACACCATACAATTTTGAAAATATTTTGACTCTTTTTGAGCTGCTTACGGACATTTTCAGTTTTCAATTTTTTTAGTTGTTTTTCTATAAATATCAATAAAGTTTTATCTGTTGGGCCAAAAAGTGTATACATTTATACAAAGCTCCTGATATATTGTTACAATATCAGTTGAAAAATATTAAAAATACATAGGCACAATTTTTTTTTATAAGCATTTAAAGATCAAATTTGAATTTGAAAAATTATTTTGTAGTTAAAAATTTATAAAATGTTCAATTTTTGTATCTAAGAATTGAAAATTTATAACAAGATTCCACGTAAGTAATTAATTCTGTTACCAAAAAATCTAAAAAATACATTTATACAGTTTATTTTTATAGTCATTTTAAGTACAAATTTGGACGAAATTACATATTAAAAAACCTAGGATAACTATTTTAGTTATTTTGTTGTGATTGTATAATATTATTCGTGGGTACTTGAAACTTTTCAAGTATACTATTATATATCTATGA
>NW_021766255.1:0-1508 GCF_005508785.2 Acyrthosiphon pisum
TCTTCCAGTTTTGCCTAGCTTATTGGTCAAAAGTCACTTTTTTTTCATCTGCTGCAGCCTCCTTAACACTCAATATTAGTCAATTTAAGTCGAAAAAATATTTTTAACCATGAATTTATAAAAATAACTACGTGTTAGTTACTTATACAGAATTTAGCAATAAATTATATTTTATTCTTAATTAACTGCGTGGTTATATTTTATAATTTTAAGTTGAGTTTAAGTTTGAACTATTATAATGAGAACATCTAACACTCACATTTTGAATCACAGTGTATATATTATATCATACAATGGACGCATGTCAACTCCGCCACGAGAACCTTTTTTTAGTATAAACTCCGCCAGGAAAATAAAACAGGTAAAATTGGGTTCATGTAAGCTCCATCAGTGACAAAAATCATGTAAAATTGAGCTTATGTAAACTCCACCAGTGAAAAAAATCAAGTTACAGTATACACTATACAATAATTAATATAATATACAGATTATTATCAAACAAAAAAATCATTATCATTATCAATTATCATAATTACATAATAATAATTATCCATATTAAATAAGTATATACCAAAAAATATAAAAAACTTATAAATAAAATAAATAATTATTCGAACAAATCATACAAATTGCAATTTCCCAGTATTGTGTTAAAAAATAATGATAGAAAATTGTAATAACTAATAATTCAAAAAATATGTAGGCACCTAAATTATATTATTATGACATTATAATATATTATAATACTTATAATAATTTGAACTATGAACTAAAATTATGAGATACAATTTGTAGATATTCAAACCATTAAGTCTAATATAAATTATTAAAACTATTTTGTATTTATGGCTTACTCTAACATAATATTTTTAGATTCTGAGTGGAACGATGAATGTATTGATTTTACAATGATGTGTGTTTTTTTATTTTTTTATTCTTTTTTTTATTTTTTTTTATTTTTTTATTTATTTTTTTATTTTTTTTGTGTCTGTGTACACGATAAGTAGTCGAAATAATAATACGATTTTCAACTTCAGTATCTTGTTCGATCAGAAAGTGAATATCGTTGGTGCATTGGGGAGGTCAAAATTTAAATTTCCCAGTAGTTTTCAAAAGCGCCGGGAAAAACAAAAGAAAAATTAAGGAAAAACGGGAATTTTTACGCAAAATCTGTTTTCGAGAAAATCGATTTTGGTTTTTGGTGTAACTTTAAAAAAAATGACCGTGGATGCATGAAATTTTGACTGAATGTTTACATTTCCATTTTCTATACACGATAAAATTTTCAAAATATTTTGACTTATTTTGAGCTCTTTACGGACATTGTCAGTTTTCATTTTTTTTTAGTTTTTTTTCTAAAAATATCAATAAAATTTTATTTGTTGGATAAAAAAGCTTGAAAATTTAATAGAACGGCTCCTAGTATATTGTTTCAAGGCAGATGAGAATATTAAAAATCGTTAGTCACAGTTTTTTTTATAGGCATTTAAAGGTCCAAAAATGACAAA
>NW_021766256.1:0-1277 GCF_005508785.2 Acyrthosiphon pisum
TTAAAAACTGCTTCAAAATTAGAAAAACCACGATTATCATAATTGGTTTACAAAAAGGACGTAAAAATTTGTTAGCGAAAGATTGTAGTATATTTGACCATTGTAATCTAACAAACGTTAAAGTATTTCTAAACTCGATAAGCTTATCCATACGATAATTTGAATTTAGATTTTTCTAAAAATAATTTCACTTTATTATATAATATGTATACATCGTTTCAAGAATCGTACTATGAAAAAAGTATTCGTAACCCGATATTGAGTCCATCTACTTTTCTAGCAAACGCACCAATTATAGTTATCGACACTTCAAAACAGAACGATTCAGCTACAGCCTCAGCAGTGGATGTTCAATTGGAAATTGAAGCTTCAGAATCGCTTACAGGTGTGACTGCTTACTGTTTATTAATTCATGATCGTATTGTAGAATATGTACCTTTTACTAGAGAAGTAAGAAAACTTGTGTAAATATAATTAAGAATTAATTTATAACAATTAAAAAAAAAAAATATTATTTAATAATTTGTGTTTTTACTTGAAATAATTTTTTCAGTTTTAAGATTTCCTAAAAATTTGATTACGTTAAATATTTTTACGAGGTAGAATTTCGTAGACAATCAGTGTGAAATGTGTTACACGGTAAAATAAAAGTCTTCAAGGGGGACATTCCCCCTTGAAAAAAAAAAATTACCGTGGAAAAGCTGGCTGTGAACATACAAATATATACTACTTTCGACGAAGATATGATATTCTGCTGCGCAGCTGACCAAAGTTCGCATTTTTTTTTCGCTCTTTCTCTTGCAGTGCTGTCAGACGCATACTGTTCCGCCAAACTTTTTGGGCTGCCGACGTTTCCGCGTTTATCCGGTCGTTTGGGGAGAATTTTTAACTCTGATTTTTTTTTTTTTGTGTGTGCGTCGTTTGTTTCACCCCCTGCGAAACTCTACGAACGCGTTTGTACGTGTATACTTATATACCACGCGTGTTATATGTATATATTCGACATGATATTTTTTTTCCTCTCTTATTTTTACGACCGAATTTCATCTACGCACGCGAAATCACAAGGGTGCTGCAGCACCCAGCGTAATGGCTCGGAAATGTGACTAAGAAGTAACCCAGGTGCCCGATCTCTTCGCATTAGGCAGTGATTTAATGCGCCCAAGGGCCGCGGACACCGCGACACCAGCCCGCGAGGTGTTGTTATGGATTATGTGACTTAAAAACGTGACAAACATCCGCCACCGCCACAAGCGGCATCCAACAGGCGTTGGTCT
>NW_021766257.1:0-804 GCF_005508785.2 Acyrthosiphon pisum
TCGCGTTTGGCATGACGGACTTCTTTTCATAACTTAGGCACTTTCTCCCTTCACCTTATTTTCTTTTAATTAAATCCTATCTTGATAACCGGTCTTTTTCAGTACGCCACAAAAATGAATTTTCTACTATCCAAAAAATTAAGGCAGGTGTTCCTCAGGGTAGTGATCTCTCTCCTCTACTTTATAATATCTATACCTCTGATATGCCCACTTCCAATCAAACTCTTCTCGCCACATTTGCTGACGACACAGCAATATTTGCTTCAAATAATGACTCAGACACCGCTTCACACAACTTACAATTGCACTTAAATTTAATTGAGTATTGGGCAAATAACTGGAAAATTAAAATTAATGACAATAAATCCGCTCAGGTAAATTTTTCCCTTAAGAAAAATGAATGTCCCTCACTCAAATTTAATAACAAACCAATTCCTCTTCATCAATCAACTAAATACCTAGGTATCACTCTAGAAAAAAGGCTAACCTGGGCAAATCATACAAAAAATAAACGCAAACAACTTAACTCCCGCCTCCATTTACTCTGACCTCTTCTAAAATCAAAAATAAATCTCAAAAATAAAATATTAATTTATAAATCTATCATAAGACCAATATGGACCTATGGTATTCAAATATGGGGCCCAGCGAAACCAGCTAACATCTGTCCCATCCAAGCCTTTCAATCCATCTCATTAAGACTCTTAACCGGTGCTCCGTGGTATATCACAAATTCAGCTCTCCATAACGACTTAACACTTCCACAGTAAATGAACTTGCTAAAAGCTACTACAAAAATTCCAT
>NW_021766258.1:0-1119 GCF_005508785.2 Acyrthosiphon pisum
TTTTTTCATCTCCCCGTAAAAAGTGACTCAGAACCGCCAACCATACATATTAGAATTTTTAGCTATACGGTGATCGAATGTACTGCAAGGCGGACTTTCCTCCTTGAATTTTTTTCATCTCCCCGTAAAAAGTGACTCAGAACCGCCAACCATACATATTAGAATATTTAGCTATACGGTAATCGAATGTGCTGCAAGGGGGACTTTCCTCCTTGAATTTTTTTCATCTCCCCGTAAAAAGTGACTCAGAACCGCCAACCCACCTTTTAGAATTTTTACCTATACGGTAATCGAATGTGCTGCAAGCGGGACTTTCCCCCTTGAACTTTTTTCATCTCCCCGTAAAAAGTGACTCAGAACCGCCAAATTACTACTACTGAGCACATTAAACCTAACCAACAAAAAATTTGATTAAATGTGTATGAACAAAACACACTCTTTTTTTACTCCCACTACTACTACTACTTACTACTGACCTGATATTTGATACATTACATTGTTACATTTGTTGGAAGTTATAATTCTGTATTAAATTACACCCTTTTTTACTACTACTACTACTACTACTACTACTACTACTAATATTACTACTATTTACTACTGACTTAAGTCTGAGTTGTGTACTAGACAACTCAGTTCCGTAAAAACATAAGACGGTACAACAACACTCTTGCGTTTGCCGCCTTCTCCACTGACCTCAATCAGAGAAGATTGCCTGGTCGCGGACCGAGAGTGTTCACTGTACACGGGCAGGTGTATCGAAGGATCACCAACGACGTCGTCAGAAACGACGACAGACACCCAAGTTACTGTGAGCTCTATTTCATTGAATCTGGGGAAGCAAACCGGGTTCACATGAACCAGAACCACCAGGGTGAGCTAAACGAGACTGTGCTTACAGACTTGGACACGATGCTGAGACAAACCAATCCATTTGCCATGGCATTCAGCAACATGAGAGCAGTGTGGCTGGAGGAACAGAGAATTGCCAACGCCAATCATCTGGTGCAACCCAGGAGAGTCACCATGCATTTGGTGGCTGACCCAAACAGTGACCCAAGGCGGTACAGTCTACCGCCAACTCAAGTCAACGAAGTTTCGGTCGTGTTTGCTGGAAAC
>NW_021766259.1:0-733 GCF_005508785.2 Acyrthosiphon pisum
TATGTCCATATGTATAGAGTTATTAAAACGGGCTTTGTGTGTGTGTTGTATAACTCAACAATATATTATATAATATTATGTACAATGAGAAAAATATTTATAACACTAATGTGTTTTGTATTTTTTTCAAGCCTAGAAAACATCTATCAGTCCGTATATATTAATTATCCCGGAAACAATGAAATTAAAAACACTACGACACTGAGCCACCGAAAACGGCGCTGCGAGGGTCGCCGATACCAGCAGCCAGCTGTATACAATATAATATTATAATATTATGTGTGACCTCTTCGCGCTTATACATAAACTCATACCATTATTATGTGTGAATGTGCGATATGCAAATGTGTCTACTAAATACGTTTGACTTAAGCAGAAACTATGATGTTGTTTACACGTTCTATATTATATGTAAATACGTTCATACTATATATTTTCATTTCGATATATTATTATATAGATAAGCAATATTGTTTGATAGGAATAATAAATTATTCATATCATAATTTATTATATTATTTGACAAGCAACAAAAATGTATAATTAATGGCCTCCTGACAACCAGACATGGGCGACCTGTTTTGAGAATACTATCTTTATATAGAACCGTATAGTTTAAGTGTAGCCATAGCGACTTTTGTCTACCGATCGACGATAACACCTGCCGATGCGGCGAATGCACACATGCTCCCCTCTGTCGTCTCGGGGGGGGGGGGGGGCATTTTCCTCCAAA
>NW_021766260.1:0-856 GCF_005508785.2 Acyrthosiphon pisum
AAACTAAAAAAAATGGAAAATGAAAATGTCTCTAAACAGTTCAAAATAAATCAAAATATTTTGAAAATGTTATCGTGTATAGAAAAGGGAAATATAAACAACCATTGAAAATTTCATGTATCTACGGTCATTTATTTTAAAGTTACACCAAAAACCAAAATCGATTTTATCGAAAACAGATTTTGCGTAAAAATTCCCGTTTTTCCTTAATTTTTCTTTTGTTTTTCACGGCGCTTTTGAAAACTATTGGAAAAATGTTACTTTTGACCCCCCAAAGTACCAACTAGATTCACTTTCCTATCAGAAAAGGTACTGTTGAAGAAAATCCAAGCACTTTTACTGTCCTAAAAGGTGATGACAGACACAAAAATAAAAAAAAAATTAAAAAAAAAACACACATCATTGTAAAATCAATACATTCGTCGTTTTCCACTCAGAATCTAAAACTGATGACTAATAAGTAATAACCAACCCTGTGTACCTATACGGTGCACCACATTACACTCATGTAAAAATAAAATATAAAAAGAACTATCCATTATAAAAGTACTTTATGCACAACCATAATATTATTATAAAACAGCCATTTGCCTATATATATATACATATATAGGTAATTTCATACTTCATAAGTCATTGGTTTATATACCTACTCAACTGGAAAATATTCAAACGTTTTACACTTTTACCTAAACTAGAACTTTTTTCGGAAAATTACTTTTGCTTTATGACTAATGTGGTGACTTTAATATAGGTATATAAAAAAAGAATACAGATATTTTATATAACTTAACCTTAAAAATTGCTATTTGGTATTATTTTATTTTTTGTACCTATATAATATAATATTATATTG
>NW_021766261.1:0-796 GCF_005508785.2 Acyrthosiphon pisum
TGACTCTTTTTAAGCTGTTTACGGACATTGTAAGTTTTCAATTTTTTTTAGTTTTTTTTTTCTATAAATATCAATAAAGTTTTATCTGTTGGGCCAAAAAGTGTATTAATTTAATACAAAGCTCCTGATATATTGTTACAATATCAGTTGAAAAATATTAAAAATACATAGGCACAATTTTTTTTTATAAGCATTTAAAGATCAAATTTTGACAAAATTTATTAAATTTTAATTTGAAAAATTATTTTGTAGTTAAAAATTTATAAAATATTCAATTTTTGTATCTAAGAATTGAAAATTTAAAACAAGATTCCACGTAAGTAATTAATTCTGTTACCAAAAAATCTAAAAAATACATTTACGCAGTTTATTTTTATAGTCATTTTAAGTACAAATTTGGACGAAATTACATATTAAAAACCTAGGATAACTATTTTAGTTATTTTGTTGTGATTGTATAATATTATTCGTGGGTACTTGAAACTTCTAAAGTATACTATTATATATCTATGATAGTACCATGGTTTTTTGTTGATGTATAACGCGTATAAGTACCTAATAAATATTATGATATGATTAATTTGGAATTTATTATAGGTACCTAATATAATAATATTATGTCTTATACCTAGACTAACATACCGTCTCCGCTCAGAATCGTTTTTCTTATACAATGATATTATATCATTGAATTCAATTTAATACCATCCATTATACAGTGACCCACTTGTAACCTACTGTACAGCAGAGCGAAATCCACTTACCCACCTTTTTTACTCCCGCGGGATGTCAAATA
>NW_021766262.1:0-1344 GCF_005508785.2 Acyrthosiphon pisum
AATGTAGGTACCATATGTCCATACACCTAGTGACTAGAAATAACTTAAATTTAAAATATTTTAATTACAATTCACATTTCATAGTAAATTATATTCTTAAAATATCAAATAAACTTCAAAAAAAATTAGGATTTGAGTAATCTTATTATCTGCCAACTAGCATATAAATATATCTACTAACTTTTTGGTTCCACACTTTTTTCTTCTTGTATGTACTAAGTACTTATATCTAATGTAAGAAATTTAGTAAAAAAAAATTATATGAACTAAATTATTTAATCTTTAAAAAGTTTAAGTAAACATAGGTATTAGGGTATTTGTTTATTTATTTTTAATTTTTAATTATAAATAAATAGATAATTATACTTAATACCTATATAGTTATATACTATTTCATTGTACCTAAATGTAAAATAATATAATAGTACAATAAATTGATTTAAGTAATTTTTAACACCTGAATGCTAAATAAACATGATAACAATTATATTTTATATTTTTAATTTTTATATTAATACTAATACTGTATTTCATTAGAAATCCATTCTATAGGTACTACTATACTAGTGTACTACTTAAAAATTAAAATTTGAGTTACTAAAATTGTATATATATAAAATGGCATTAAGCCAATAAGTTGATTGCAGTATACAGGTATACAGTATACTTATTAATAATAATAACAATAATAAATGATAATAGTTTTTATCTTTACTTGTGGTAATAACTAAAAATAACACATTATTTTTTTTTTTTTTTTTTACCGTCTGTATAAAATTATTTTATACCATGTGTATAATACCTCGTATAATACAGTATTATACCACTGTATAATACAAACTCACATCTCTACATATTAGGTATAACTCACTTCGAAACTGCATTATCATACATTTTAACGGTCATTTTACCGTATTCACAAACCACGGGCGAAGGGAAACCTTAACAGCTAATAATTCATTTTAATTTTTTTGAAATGTTATTAGCAATACATTTGTAGGTCAGATCATTTATTTTTTGTACCTGCTATTTCGGGGGGGTTTAAACCCCCAAAACCCCCTCCTGCGTTCGTCCCTGCAATTACACATAGTTGAACAGTTTTATACACTCATGATGTACTTGTAAAATTGTTTATCGTCGACGACGATCGATAACAGTTGTACAAAATAGTCAAAATTTAGCTTTAGCCTATGATAATTAATAAAATATATAGTATAAAATAGTATAATGATAATATTCATTTGCTTTCGTAATTTAATATTAACGAGAACTACGATACGTCGATAACTAATAATCTTGATACTGCCCTGCAGTGGCGTATATAGTATTTAATTTCGGGGGGGG
>NW_021766262.1:3836-4964 GCF_005508785.2 Acyrthosiphon pisum
AAGATCGATGGCGAACGATAACGTGTTGCCGGTCGCGATACGAACTATGGCCCGTCGGAATCAGACGACTATGATAATCCGACGCGAAGTAATAACGGGCACGAGTAATCGGCGGCTAACACGCGGCAACGCCTTTCGGTCGCACAACGGACGACGGGTCGACGATAGTCGCAACGACGTCGGAAACGATAAAACCAGCGTCGAAAACAGTATAAAATAAGGAACGTGCGCGGATAAAGCACACCACACGAACCCGAGGTTGTCGCCAAACGGCACCAGAACAACGGCCGGACGTGACACACGCACACGGTTAGCTCTCAAAGAGCGTACGGAAAAGACAGGTTAAACGTCGTCGGCGGCGCTCGTCCGGAGCCCCGCGTCTGCTGGCCGCGCAATGCGCAGTCTCGCGGACCGGTTGCCAAATCGTATATTGGAAACGGCGGCAAGTTCGAACATACTCCCCCATGAGAGACGCAGCATCACATCAATTTTGAACGCCGCCGATACTAGTACCTATTGTATATAAATTAAAAGGCCGAAAAATAACAAAAATATAAATGTGAATAAGACATAGACAAATTAAATATATCATGAAAATAACAATTGTACCAAAACAGGGTAAAAAAACACAATACATTAATAATAATAAGTAACGCCAGGTACGTTAACAAGTGACAATAGGGTCACGAATAAATAATACAAAAAATATAAATAAGTAGCACAAGCCTGGTAGATGAGGCGAACAATAATTCGATGTAATAACATAATTAATAATTCAACAGAGTAAAATAAGTACTGATTGCAAAAAAAAAAAAAACACATAAAATAATAAGCTGTATGTCAATTAAACATAATTAAGTAAGGGGACCTATACCATTACCAGGTAATAAATTAATCAGCAACCGACAACTTAGTCCGCTTGGCCACTTTGTCAATAACATACAATTTTTGAATTTTTAATTTATCTCTAGCATTCATTTTATCTGCAGCATCAATTTCTTTGCCATCATTTACAGAGACTAGTGAGTACCGTGCAGTCAGTCATATGCGGTGCAAATGGTAGAAGAGATCCTGACTCTTAAGGAAATCGAAGAAAGGGCGCGACAGGCGGCAGACTGAATTTACAGA
>NW_021766263.1:0-1357 GCF_005508785.2 Acyrthosiphon pisum
TACTAATTGTCTTGTGTTTTATTTTAAGTTTAAATATTATATATTACACAGGTATGGGTCGTATGCTCTCTACCTGCGTAAAAAAACTATTTCAATACAAAATAATATAGTGATATAATAATAATATATTATGATATTAGCAGGCTTTATGTAAGGGAAGTATTACCTAATATTAAAACTTTTCTTTAAAAAATATCTGGCAATTTAAGTTATAAATAAATGTACCCATTTATAGCAGATCTACATAATACACGCAAAAAAAAAATTCTGATTCCAAGCAAAGTCCTGGTGTCACGTTAGTATTGCACATTACTAATTGTGAATAAAATGTCTTATAAGAAGTCGGTACTTATATTTTTAAAACACTTTTTCAAGTGTCTAGGAATAAAGATGGAACTCTATAATATATTTATATTTATGTTATAAATTTTTATCAAAATATTATCAAAGATTATTTAAATTTTAATTCAATATATTATTATAATAGTAGGTATGTTTTTTAATTTTTCTTATTTATGTTTTGTAGTTAACTTCAAATTAGCAAGAGTAGGTAATGTTATAAAAATTAAATTGAATATGTAGTGATTATTCATAGAATTATTCTGTTAGGTACCTACCGAGGTACCTACCTAATTTATTTTATGTACTTGCCGTATGCATGTAACCTTGAGAAATAATATTTATTTATTCATTATAATTCATTACACAATTTAAATAATAATAGATCTTAAGACATCGAATGTTTATACACAGCGACTCTTTCGGATAGTGCGTAAGTATCAACATGACGCTACATCCGCATCTGTTACTTTCTTACAAACTTAAAACCTAGTAAATTGTACATTTCGAATAATTGATTGAACTCTGATATGTTTATTTAATATATGATCTAATTGTCCTATTATCAAATTTAGAAGTAAGAGTATTATCTAGTGAACCTCATAGGTATTTTTTAGATTTTAATTTTAAAGCAAGTTATGAGTATTTTAAAATGCACAAACAATTTATAATTTTGTCATGCAAATGTGTAATTTTGTTCCTCAACCAACCGTAACCCCCCTAAAAAATACTAATGGCCAGTTTCCGATGCTTAAGATCAATAAAAAAAAATTTACAATTTTAAAATGGGTAAAATACATAAAAACCCTACAAGTTTTACTGCTCACTAGATGATATTCTGGTGGAGACTCGTTTGCGCACATATTAGTATATTTTTTAAATTTACGACAACTCGTTTGCGCACAAAACAGTGAATAATGAAAACCAGCTTTTAGTACAGTTTTGGGTGTACAGGGTGCCTTAAGCTGCCCAACACGTTCATATTATTGATATCAATGATCACCCGTTAATAAATATT
>NW_021766264.1:0-1062 GCF_005508785.2 Acyrthosiphon pisum
GTTGGCCTGGCATGTTGTGGTTTGTATCTCAATGTTTCCACACAAAACAGCCTAAAAATACAATATACCAGTTAATTAATTTAATGAATAAGCTTATAGTATAATGTAGTTCTTAAAAGAGTGAGGCAGAATCAAATTTGTTTGGTAAAAATACTTTAAGCACAACGTCAGTATATCTTTATAAAACCATTATAAAAGTTAATAACACTATTAAGGCAATATTGGTTCTATCTAATAAGGTCTATGAATTTTTTTGAACGCATATTAGTCTAAGTTAAAATGAATATGTATACGTATTTATACGTATAAGAGTATTCTGTTTAGATATTATGAGAATATGAATTGAACATTAAACATTAAAAATAAAAGTCAATGAAATATTTCTGATAATAAATTAACCCGAGAACATGACAAAAATATTAAATTGTATAGTGAATAGTGAATAAGAATAACACATACAACATATAATAGTTCTCAAGTAATAGTTAACAGTGATCACAGAAAATCAAATGCATTAACCTTTATAATGAAGAATATCGAAGTATTCTCAAGCATTTGGTCAATGAAAGTAAATTGTTATAAGAGTATTAAGTTGTGATTAATACAAATGAAACACATATTGGTGGTTTTGATGTGTGTGGGAAATGAACAAATACTAATGCACTATTCATAATAACCTCAGTGTTGTGTCGAGAAGTCTCCAGAAACAAAAAAACCTCGAACACAGCTCGATAGACTTGTGACCCATGGTGTTGCACGAACTGCGTCCATATCCGTCGAAACCTAAATGTAAATGTGAATGTGAGTGTAACGGTCATGCTCATTGGGACGTAAATGGTTCATACTTACTTGTGTATAGAAACTCCATGGCGGCATCAATGTTTCCACACCAAACACAGTTGTTCACCATTTTTCAACAGCCTGAAAATGTTAATTTTATAAGTATGCTGAAAACCAGTTAATTAATTTAATTTCAAAACGTTTGACATTAGTTACTAATTCACTTTGCAGTGAATAAGCATCCAGAGAGAACCACGGGGAGGTTGTCAAACTTTCTTCTCC
>NW_021766265.1:0-746 GCF_005508785.2 Acyrthosiphon pisum
TAAATTGTAACAAGGGGGATCGACTTCTTAGAAATCTTCTAAGTTCGACCGTTTGGCCACCCCTGCACTATATGATCAATAAAACACGACGATGTTACAATAACATTCAAATTCGCCGTATTATGATTTAAATGTGAAAAAAGTGTATTTTTCTTTCTCGGGCAATTATCTTTCTCTCTCTCTCCATCTAACCAATGTTCAATACTAATATAGCATGACATCACTCCTCCGTCTTCTGAATTCTGTTTGAACTGCGCAGTTCTTATATATTTAATATACATATACTATATATATATATATATATATATGTGTGTATGTATCAAAGTTACAATTTCGTTATAATATAGGTATATAGGTATTTATTTTATTATTCTTTCCATATCTAAGATCTAACTATAATATATAGTTTAATATAATAAATATCTAACTATATATAATGTCCTGCTGTGTTCCTATATACAATAATAATTATACATTATAATCATATTATACGTTTAAAACATCCAATAATATTCTATAACAAAGATAAAAAAGGTGGGTAAGTGGATGTCGCTCTACTGTACAGTACGTTACAAGTGGGTCACTGTATAATGGATAGTATTAAATTTGAATTCAATGATATAATATCAGTGTATAAGAAAAACGATTTTGAGCGGAGACGTATGTCAGTCCAGGCATAAGTATCTTATATACTTATCTATGGTATTAAAAAAAAATTGACCAATAATAAGTATCTATAATAAATT
>NW_021766266.1:0-2477 GCF_005508785.2 Acyrthosiphon pisum
TAATGGGGCCCAACCGACACCTGGAAGTTATGGTTTCCTAAAATAGTTAATGGCTCGAGTGCTCGACACATATGTGTGAGAGTTGAGTGTGGCGCGCGTGCGTTACTTTTCTTTATTGTTTTTATTTTTTTTTTTTCGGAACGAGAACGATTTTGCTTCAGTATACAATACTATATACAGGGTGATTCGCCAAGCATGCTCAACTCCATTTTATTTATACCCTGATTTTTTTAATTGTTAATTATACTTAAAGACCATATTTTCAAGTTCTTGTCAATTTCAGTATTACTGAAAGAGTGTCTTGTGGCGATACAAATTTATGTTTTTAAAATGAGAACTGTGACTGTGTAACAATTATAACAGTGATATAATATATTATACATTAATTATAATATTACAATGTAAATTGTTATATACATATTTTTATTTTATATAACTGGTCCTAAATATTATGTTATATCCATAAAATATCTTCTTAATACAATTATTAATCGCCCACAACGGCGACGAATAACGAAAATACAGATACCGGTGATTATTTATTATATTGGTCCATGTAGGACGATTTTATTATAATAATTACTTATTATTATTGTTATTAGCCATTTTGAATAATAATTATTCTGCTCAGGGAGTTTACTACCGCCTATATAAGTCGACTAGATTTCTTCCGGCTTTGATAAGGCATAGAGATAATTATATTGTAATGCATACTTATTACTAGTAGGTAATAATACAACATACAATAATATATTCCTATATATTATATTATATAATATTTATTATGCATAATATACATTATAGTATGCCACATTACCATCGGCTTCCACGTGGTCTTTTCCATGTTAGCAGGTTAAATATTTTTAAACATTTCCAAATGTATATAATATGATGTAAATATGATTATGTTTTCAGTTTTGTCTTGTTATACTGCTTAAACTTTAGAATGTCAGCAATTTTACATCTAACAAAATATCGTATGTGGAGTATTTCTACTCAGGTCATGGACGTGCATAAGAGGGCGGGGTGGTTTAAGGTGTTCGAAACCTCTATATGGACACTTTACGAATATAATAAATGTACTTACATATAATTATAGGTAATAATTTTTTCGGAACAAATCTAACATAGAACCCACGCTAATTTTTCAATTTTTTTGTTTGGAAACCTATGTATTACAACGAGTTAATAAGAACGATGTTGCAAAAATGAATTGCCAAAAATCATACGTTTTTAAGTTATGGCCTTACAAAGTTCACGATTTTCGGTGTTTTACACATTCATACAATTCAATATTTTACCGCGCGTTTGAAACTTTTCTGTTTTACTAAACAACTTTTTTTTCAATTTTGTTTTGTTTTAACGTACCTATGTAGTGAACTAGTAGAAAATCGTGAACTTTGTAAGGCTATACCATAAATTATAATGATTCCTGGCAATTAATTTCTGCCCCATTGTTTTTAACTGGCTGTAATAATAGTATAAAACATAGGCACGTCATAGGTGCTAAACTTGATTTATAACGCTAAATTTAACAAATATTTCGTTTGAAAAAAATGTCCAACCAACCCTCATCCAAAATTCCTGAGCACACCCCTCACTCAGGTCCTAGTGGTCTTACTGAGTGGTATAGGTACTGAGAAACAATTTTAGAGAGGAGATACACAACAGTTCACTGACCATAATACAACCCCATTTAAGTCTTACTAGGTTGCCACTTAATTTTCAAATAAAACCAATATTACATATTTTATAGCTTAGGTAATGTCTTCTGTATATAAAATCTATGATATGAGGAGGGTTTTTTTTTTGGTGGTAGTCTTGATCAAATATATAATATGGATATTGGTTTGAATGTATAATGTAAAATGTTTATTATGAATTAATAATTTGATATATTTTAATTATGGACATCAATTATGAAAAAAAATTGTACACGTTTAAATATAACTTGAAACATTAAAATTTATAATTGTTATATTTTTTTCACAAAACACAAAGACCATTGTCATCGCATCTATATAATCACAGAATAATTATTCTATTATTCTGTGATATAATACTGATTATTACAGTGAATTAATTAAAAAATAGTTGACGTTTTTGTCAACGAGACATGTGAACAAACTTACAGTATGTGGAGTTTAACGATTTTTTCCACGCGCGCTTATCGATTTTCGTAAACGCAGCAATGAATGATGATCCTTTTTAATTAAACAACATTATTATCTGCGCAGAGTTGAAGGCCAATAAAATATAAACAACATTCTGAGAGAAAAAAAACAATAAAACTATTTCTGTTCAATATAGGCTCGAATATGGCAGATGAACCCTATACACATCTCTCATAATATATAAACACTGGCGTTCGATAGTTTTATTTTATTTAAATTATTCTCACGGATAATGCTGGGCCGTATCGTAAAAAACACTCACATACACATTACATAATAACAACAAACTAGTAGAATTTTATG
>NW_021766267.1:0-1008 GCF_005508785.2 Acyrthosiphon pisum
TTTTTTTATAAGCATTTAAAGTTCAAAAAATGACAAAATATGGAAAAATCACGAAAATTTGCAAATTATTTCGAGTTAGAAATTCATAAAAATTTTTCTTTTTAAATCTAAGATATGAAAATGTAATACAAGATTCCTTATAAGATTATCTACCTTTATCAAACAAAAAATATCTATAAGAAAGTCAAATTAAATTTTTATGATCGTTTGAAATTCAAATTTTTACAACACTGGATATTCACTCGATTTCTCATGTAGCGATTTCCTTATTTTTTTGTAATTCAAAAACGAATAACTGCAGATACATGAAAATTTTACTGAATGTTTATATTAGCATTTCCTATACACCATACAATTTTGAAAATATTTTGACTCTTTTTGAGCTGTTTACGGACATTTTCAGTTTTAAATTTTTTTAGTTTTTTTTTCTATAAATATCAATTCAGTTTTATCTGTTGGGCCAAAAAGTGTATAAATTTAATACAAAGCTCCTGATATATTAAAAATATATAGGCACAATTTTTTTTTATAAGCATTTAAAAATCGAATTTTGAAAAAATTTATCAAATTTAAGATTCAATAATTATTTTGTAGTTAAAAATTTATAAAATGTTCAATTTTTGTATCTAAGAATTGAAAATTTAAAACAAGATTCCACGTAAGTAATTAATTCTGTTACCAAAAAATCTAAAAAATACATTTACACAGTTTATTTTTATAGTCATTTTAAGTACAAATTTGGACGAAATTACATATTAAAAACCTAGGATAACTATTTTAGTTATTTTGTTGTGATTGTATAATATTATTCGTGGGTACTTGAAACTTCTAAAGTATACTATTATACATCTATGATACTACCACGGTTTTTTGTTGATGTATAACGCGTTATAAGTACCTAATAGATATTATGATATGATTAATTTGGAATTTATTATAGGTCAATTTTTTTTTAATACCATAGATAAGTAATAATATGTAATAATATGTCTAATACATAGACTGATA
>NW_021766268.1:0-1241 GCF_005508785.2 Acyrthosiphon pisum
TCAACTATGACTATTTAATTTAAAGAGCATTTACTAAATTTCTGTGCTATAGGTTTAAAGTAATGAAAAATAAGAGAACAGTGAATGTGCTGGACAATGACAATTAGGATATCGATTTTTATATAACCTGTACATATTTAATACAATATGTGTACGTTAGATCTATGACTATTTTTATTTTTATCAAAAATATACATATACAAATACTACTGTTATTCGTATTTTTATTTCAAATGTTGTATAATCAATTGTAAATAAATAAATAAAATGTATAATAACCTTGCTGCAGCTCTAGAGTTTTTCCCGGTTTCATTGTAGCAAGCTAACATATTTACTTTTTCCTCATTTGAATATTCCATTTTAAAATGAAAAAAAAGTTATAGTTTTGTAATTTAATAAATTGACACAAAGTACTGTATATTGCTCAATAACACTAGTAATTGAAATATTATAAATATAAAGAACAGAATAGTTATAAGTTAATTGTGATAATGTTTAACAAAAGTTATAAACAAAATCTTTTTATAATAAAATACGGTTTTGAATTTTATTATCAAGATAGGGAATCCCCTTAGTTGTGGGTGGTGTTAGACATACATAAATAAAAAGAACACAATAATAACAGAATAATTGTGAATAAATAATTTATTTAAAAAATTAAAATAATACATAATATAATACACATAATTATATTTTATACAAAAAAATATTAAATATAAGTTAATTTTTACAAAAAATAATAAATATTTTTAAAAAAAACAATTTATTAAATGATATGAAAAAAAAAAAAAAAAAAATTATCTTACAAGATACCTATAATGTTATTGTTTATCACATGTTGCATTATACTTATACATAGTGTTATACAAATTAAGTTTTAATTATTCTGTGTATATTTATTTTACTACTTAATACTAAATAATACTAATAATTTTGAATTAAAAATGGACCAGTTTCCAGAAAACTATGAAATGTATTTGGCTTTAAAATCTAATTCTTCAAAAGCTTCTGAATTAGATTTTTACAAAGAAGGATATATAGTTCTTTTAAAAACTGTTGAATCAAATATGCAAGTAAGTGTTATAAATTAATTTGGTAATATAAAATTATAGAATATACATGACAGTTTTTTTTTCAATTTTGTTATCCGTAGGAATTCATAGTTTACGTTCAAAAATTCCATTTTGAACAAACATGGATGAGATAGTGACTCTAACGAAAAATTAAAAGAAGAGATTGGA
>NW_021766269.1:0-866 GCF_005508785.2 Acyrthosiphon pisum
TTATGCTATATTTGAGTGTTTATTAACAAGTACAAAATTACAATATTATAAATATATGACAGTGAGTGGTGTTACAACCTGCCTCTAAGTGTCTTATGTGTCCCTAAACCGTCTGACGAGCTCTTATCATGGGCTCGTATATATATGATCGGGTCCTTTGGAGTGGGTGGTCGTTGTAGTGGCTAAATCCGGTCATGAGACAGAGTCCGGGTCTCGAACTTGGTATGCTGGACGACTCGTATCCTTCGTATGAGTGTTGACTTTCCCGAGGAGATACGTGTGACGACACTTTTATGGTTTGATTGTTTCATACTATGCTTTTGCAACCAGTGCCGCAGCCAGGGGGTGGGCACTGGGGGCACGTGCCCCCCCGAAATTTTTTTTAGCTTGTTTTATATTATATTATATGTTTGATACAAATTTAAAGTTAAGGCTGTCGAAGTTAACCATTTTGAAGGGGTCGGATTTAGGAAATATTGTACATCCATCGTTGCTACTATATCTATGTGTGTAGTGACTGATCATTAGTGTGTGCGAGTTCCCCGAACGCTTTATGTAAATTTAAGATAAACGACGGCTAAGACTCTTGAACGCCAGTAAAGTACATACGCGCAGTCACGTCATTATGTTTTGTGATAAAAAAATGTTCAACTTACATGTGCAACAAAATCCCTAAAAATGGAAGACAAATTCATCCAGTACCAAAAGCCCTTTTGGCTATTTTAATTTTGAAAACATATATTTGAATTCCTTAATCTCTTTTCTAGATTATGTAGAGTGGCATTTATGATCTGTAGTATTGTTTAATTAGTATTATAGTACAGAGTAATTTTCTTTTTTTTTTTTCAAAATTCACTTTTACTTTT
>NW_021766270.1:0-993 GCF_005508785.2 Acyrthosiphon pisum
ATATGCAATTTAGTTAATGGTTAGTAGGGTTGCGCTCGTGGTCGATTCGGTGTGGTGCAATGACCGACGAGGCTCACATAAAATCGGGCGGTCCTTATATACTACTTAATGCTACTTATAAATTAAGGCAGGTATAGTAGGCGAATGGATTCGTCGGTGCGTGGCGCGACTGGACGACCGTGGCGGCCTCTCACACACCCTCAATTGGGTGCTGGCGGACTTACGCAGCAGCAGGGCAGCAAGTTGGCGGACCAGGGCGGCCTCACACACACCACGCTGGATGCTGGCGGACTTATGCGGACTGGGTGAACCAATACGTGAAGACCGCGTACGCGGCTCGCAACGACTATCAGCAATCGACAAAGAGTCGACGGTCTCGCAGGAATGACGGGGTGATGGCACACGTAAATATAGTTTGTCTCGCACACACGTTGGTGAGGAGCAGATAATAATAAGAAACAAAAAAGAACTCACGTACTGTTGGTGGATTGTATATTTATTTTGAACAGCAATATGTGTGGCTGTATTAGCCCACGACGATACAGTGTTTTAGTTACTCGATAATCGTGCCGCAATGGCGACGACAACGAAAAAAAGAAAAGGGTGCCGAAAAGGCAAAGAACAAAAATGTACGAACGAACAGAACAGAACGAACGAACATATAAGAGCGAAGACAAAATATGATACAGAAAAGATTATAAACAAAACACTGATAATATGAACAATCTACAAAGACATTTGACATATAAGCAAATGACACAACAGAAACAAAGACAATAAATATAGTCATTAATAATTATAATAATGTGTAATTAGACAGAATGTATGAGGTATGGATGCACGGGACATAATGTGGACAACGGTCACCGGGCGCACAGATAAGCGATATGCACAACGGCTCGGCGCGTACACTTCCCTTGGCATGGTGTCTTGTGTATGTTTTGTGCTAATCTCTATTGTTAGTGGTCCTGAAAAGGATTATTTTATGTTTTA
>NW_021766271.1:0-936 GCF_005508785.2 Acyrthosiphon pisum
TAGTCATTTTCAGTACAAATTTGGACGAAATTACATATTAAAAACCTAGAATAACTATTTTAGTTATTTTGTTATGATTGTATAATATTATTCTTGGGTATACTTGAAACTTCTAAAGTATACTATTATATATCTATGATAGTATCATGGTTTGTTGTTGATGTATAACGCGTTTTAAGTACCTAATAGATATTATGATATGATTAATTTGGAATTTATTATAGGTACCTATTATAGGTCAATTTTTTTTTAAATACTATAGACTATAATATAATATTATGTCTTATACCTAGACTGACATACCGTCTCCGCTCAGAATCGTTTTTCTTATACAATGATATTATATCATTGAATTCAAATTTAATACCATCCATTATACAGTGACCCACTTGTAATCTACTGTACAGCACAGCGACATCCACTTACCCACCTTTTTTGAATTACCCCTTCTTCTGCGCTTCTAATTTTTATATATGTGTCAACTTGAATATCCTGTAGAGCATCTATAAATTTATATAGTGATGGATGATGATGGAAAAAATATGCGTAAAATTTCGAATGGAAAGATGCACTATTTGTTATATCTTCTGATTTCGATGCCCACAAAGAAGGAGGGGATATGTCTTGCATATAAGTTTCTGTTGAATAACCGCAAAATTGTACTATTTGATTATTAGAAGGCATATCTGCAATTAAATCAAAAATAAACGAATCTTCGACTTTATCAGGTTCAAGAAACGGAAGACCAAAAATATAATGACTATACCTATGACCCAAAACTGACTTTTCTTGTATTAGAGTTTTTTCCTTGTTGAAGACCAATTTGGCCATGCATGTCCTATTAGCGCATTCCCGCTTTTTATTACCACTTATTTTTGATTCATATTTAAATTTGAATTTAAAATTGTCTAACACTGTTAATTGTTTGCCATTCTG
>NW_021766272.1:0-5231 GCF_005508785.2 Acyrthosiphon pisum
AAAACAATAATTGTATATAATTATGACAATAATTATGTAAATAAACACCATACATTACCATTTCATTTGCAAATATATTACGAAATGTGAAATTGTATATATCCCATATTATAATGGATAAAATTCTGGTACATTATACATGAACCACAATCATATTATATTAATGTGTTGATATATCACACGATTTTTAGGGAAAGATTATAAAAATAGTCAAAAATCGAAATAATTGTCAACTTTTTTTGTACGAATATTTCTGATGTGATGTATAAAACATAAATATTATAAATTGGATATAACTAATACTGCTATAGGTTGTATGACCATTGTAAAAAAAAAACCGAGTCAAAAATTTAACAATACATGCTTCGCAATAGTTTAAAAATATTTATTTTTTTATAACAATTTGTTTTTAATAAGTGTAAATCGTAAATTTATGTTTTGCAATATGACATCGGGGTGTAGCATTAGACTTGGATTACCCAACGTCGAAATTCCCCATCTGTTAACAATAATTAATTTTAATGTATAGTATAGGATATATAGATAGTTAACGATCAATAAGAATAACAACTGCACGAAATAGTTTTTTTTATTGTGCATAGCATATAACATGACAGTGTTTGCTATCTGATACAAAATTATTGACTCGTAGGCGTTAATATATGACGCAATATGGCGTTTAAATATATTCTTAACTTTATTATTTTTTTTTTTTTCACTAATGACTTATCTAACAAAGAATTTAAAAATGTCTATTCTATTTAAATTTAAATCATTCCAATTGTATATCCAGTACATATAGTTTTTAGTGTAAGATTTAATACTAATTAATACAAAATCTTCGATTTTCATAGGAACACATAATATACCACACTTTTCACAAGCAGCCATTTTTAAATGGATTCATTGTAATATAAAAATTGTTTTAAATAAGTTCTTATCTTTTGTATTTTGTATTATAATTTTTTTTGATTTTAATAATAATATGTCAATTTTTTTATGTAATTTATTGTTTATAGTCAAAGTTATTAATTTATTTCTAGTTATAAAATAAAATTAATGCATTTTGTAATGCAATTATAAAAATATTATATTCATCTTCCAGGCCTATATTATTGGTTCATGTTATTATATTTCTATCATAAAATTTAATTTAAAGTATCGTGTGCCTATAAACATACGGTATAAATAATATTAATTTAAATGATTCAAACTTAATCACCAATTAATATAAATATTATAAATGTTAAAATAACTAACAATGTATTGAATATCTTTAAACCAAACAGTTATTATTTATTTTTTGATCATAAAAAAAAGATAATATTGCACATGCATCCATATATTTCTAATATTATACAACCACCATCAATGTGGCCATAATACGGAAAACTGTTAAATAAAATGATGTTCTATTTATTTATTTAATTATCTATTTTTAAGGTGTACTGTATAATATTTTTGTATTCCTCACATTATTTATTAAGGAGATAACTATATATTAAATAGACAAATAAAGGACCTGTGTGACGTATACGAATAATATGACTTAAATTTAATTAATATTATGTGATAAAAAAAAATAAAGTGCCAAATAAAACATCGCATACATTATACGCTTCAAGTAGTATATACGTTTATGTAAAAATCTGTTACAGTTCTTACTTTGAACAATGATTAAGTAAATTTTCTTCCAAATCTTTACACTTTAGTGTAAAAAGCTGAAACACAATAATAATTAATCATAAAAAAAAAAACAATGTATTATAATATTATAATGGATTGATTTTATACAACTTATAGGTATTATATTAAATTTTAATGAATTATACATTGAAATTCATAGCATCATTTTAAGCAAAAAATTATTATGATATATTACACAAGGTAGCTGTTGTAGGTCAAAAAACAATTTGTAATATTATATGCATTTGGTTGTAAATTAATATTATTGATCAAAACATGCCAAGGATTTGTACATCTTTTAAAATAGGTACTTAATATTATCTTTAGAACTTCATTGTGTACCTGCAAAATATATAATTCCCCGCTGAATAATCATACAAGTAAAATTAATTATTTAAAATGAAACTATGCTCAGATATTATAATGTACGCTGTATAAGTTGTATTGTATTGTTTAATATAGCCTATAGGTAATACACAATTTATATGCATACTATTTTTAATTTTAATATATGATCATTTAAATTGGCTTATCAAGAAAATAATAAACCCTAAAAATGGTTTGTGTACGAAATTGAGATATTTTTTACGATGAATTTACCAATATATTGTAATTACATTATTTATACTGAACAATTGTTGAAAATTTAAATATATTTGAAAGAATTTGCTATAACTGTGTTCGAAAAATCTTATAGTCTGGCCGTACATGGTAATCCAGGACAGGAATCGAGACAATACCATAACTCATAAGTTCAAGTGCTTTTGTAAAAAGTTTATAAGCAATATTCTTCGAATTCACTGCCAATCATCAGACGAAAAAAAAAACAGCACCACCTTTGACTCTACTTCCGTATATTATTCGTTTAATATTATTATTATAAGACCTAAGTAAATAACGCTTTGTTCAATCCTTACGCGTCAAATCACACAATAAATATTTATATAGATCTATATAGTTTCTTAATTGTACCTATACGTCTTTCAAATTATTTACCAAGTCTTATTAAAATTTATTAAAATGCACCTATTATTTTTTTTCACTCAAAATAAACTTTTCATGCCATAATATTATTAGAATATTTAGAGAATATAAAAATATCGTCGTCAATCGAAATTTAAACACACAAACCTTAAACTATATTATTAATTATATGTTTGCCATCCTCCCATCCTACCTCTTAATCATTGGAGATTTATCGATTTTATTACGCGCAATGGTGCCACGCGAGAACGAAAATTCATACAACCGTCGTCGCGTTGTTATATACACACTTTTGTTCGTTTACACAGCATTACTAGTTGAAACATTTTTTTCCCCCTCGGCGTATGTATCGGAAATGCATTGAACCGCGCACCGTCGCGCTGCGGCGCGATGATAAAAGGCCAATCCGACCGCCGCCGGTTCGCAGACTGCAAGCGAGGGCTTTATTTATTTATACGTTTGACGTTTGTCGGATTTTTGTTTTTATTCCCGTTGGATGTATTTCGACCCTTATTTTTAAACAACGCGACGCGCAAATGGTCTATTAACTAGCCGGCCGGTGCAGGGTTTTAATAGAAACTATTCCGCCGCTGTGATAAAATAATATTATATTATTTATATGCGTCCCCGCCGTGATGCATACAGAACTCAGCTCATTCGATTAACTATATATACAGTCACCCGATAGGCTGAGTCAGACGTGTAAGGTTAGCCCGATTCCGACTTCACATTGTCCGTCTGACTCGTATGTTGTGTGTGTGTGTGTGTGTGTGTTGTTAATTATTAATTTTAAACGTTTTGTTCAAACTCTTCCAGTGCATAGGTACGCTAACTTACTGCACACTTTCTCGCAGCTACCCGAAGGCCGTTAATACATTATTGCGGAAACTAAAATGCTGTGACTATATTAAGCCATCCTCCCACCTATATTAATTTTTTCTATTCTATATTTTAATAAAAAATGTTTAAGTCATACACCCGAATTGCTAAAATCTTCATCTTTCATAATGTTTCAACAATATCGTTCTTGATTTTATCCACAGGTCATACGTGCTTTTAATTTTAACCGATGATTCTGTTTATCTTTTACCAGGTGGGTTTTCTTTTTACATCCCAGAATTACACAATATTTATTTTATGATTACCTAATATCCGCTGCATCTTGATACACTGCCATATGATTCAAAATCATCAAGTCTCTTAAAACAATATCTATAAATATTATTTCCCTCGGTTTATAATTTTCTTCGTGAACCGTCCAAACACGGTTCAGTCTATTACACGGACCTAACACCAAGATATTATATAACTCGGTTAATAATTTTTTTGTGAACCGTCCTAACACGGTTCAGTCTATTGCACGGACCTGACACCAAAATATTATTTCCCTCGGTTTATAATGTTCTTCGTGAACCGTCCAGACACGGTACGGTCAATCGAACGGACTAAGCACCATACAAAGTTTAAAAACAGTTCAAAATAAAATTAGCACTCTCCATGCACCTATCGGTCTGTTTAACCGACCTCACCCCATGAAATTGTTACTCGGGTATTTCATCGCACTGGTTCACTTTCTTGCCTTCAAGATCTCTCAAATGTCTACTTATATCTAAATCGCAACCTTCTTTTCATATAACCAAGATCAAACGTATCTTACGTTCTCTTACCGAGACAGGCTTTTATATTACATTTCTTTGGGTACCCTACACATTACTATAGTAACGAATTCACTGACAAACAAGCCAAATTTACAACATCTCCCAGCCCGATGTTATGCATATTCTGTTGAGATAAAGGTTGTATAAAGGTCACAATATTTAGCCATAATTTCGTTACACAAATCCTGAAGTTAGACCACGAAATTCTAATGTTTCCTTCTATCATCTCCGCTTTGGCCACACTTTTTTTCCCCCTTAAATCCCTTCTCAACACACTACACAACAACCTTGTGATACGTGACATAACTTATCTTATCTTCAACTCTTCCAAATTATTCAATTAACATACCTATGATTAATTTTTTATCTACCAACATTCCCTTAAATATTCAAAAAGTCATCTTAACCCCCAAAAAATATATATTTTAATTCTATTATTATATTTTAACCATAATATTATTATTATATCAATTATTTCGTGTTTAGTAAACAATTTTTGATTTCCAAAACTACCATTTTAAATCTAGTAAATTAAATGCAATGTTTTAACTTGAAACTAATAATTGTAAAACAAAACTTAGATTTAAAAAAAAAAAAGGCGGGTAAGTCGTGGATGTCGCTCTGCTGTACATTAGGTTACAAGTGGGTTACTGTAATGGATGGAATTAAATTTTAATCCAATGATATTATATCATTGTATACGAAAAACGATTCTGAACGGAGATGATTTGTCAGTCTAGGATATATTATTTTTAAAGAAAAACTTATGGAGAACCTTGTACCAAATTTTAAAAACTTAGTTATAAAAGAAAAAATTTTTACGATTTTTCAACCACTAAATTACTTGCAAATTTTCGCAATTTTGACATATTTCGTATAAATTTGAACTTTAAATGCTTATAA
>NW_021766274.1:0-877 GCF_005508785.2 Acyrthosiphon pisum
TATGATATAAAAAACGTTATATAAGTCGTAACGAGTTCGATACGAGCAGATAATCTGTGGTCGAGCCATTAAGCCATTATTAAGATGACAATTATTCTAACCATTCTACGAAGTACGAATCGATGGGTATTTATCGTAAATCACTCATAGAATATAATTGCCTCGTATAAAAGCATTTAATATACTGACGTGCCTTTACCCAGGGAACATATTATTGCAAGATGGGGAACTTGATAAAATGCTGCACTCTTTGAAAATTTTAAAAACGTTTTTGAAAGTTTAAAAGACGATGCTAACAATGCTACCAATGTTAAAAAGCTAAAACTGCTTGTACAATAAATACTGCAGTTAAAATATGTGATCTAGCATTTATAAAATTACGCTTGTCTGAGTCATTCCACGAATCTTACAAATTTGGAAAGCGAAAAGTATAAATATGATTATATATGAATGCATTTAATTAAAAATTTTAAATTTAAAAAAAAAATGCATTGATCTTTTATTTTGTATACATTTATTATATTAAAAAACAATTTTTGATTTTTATATTGTATTTTAGATTCTGAGTGGAACGATGAATGTATTGATTTTACAATGATGTGTGTTTTTTTATTTTTTTTTTTATTTTTTTTTTTATTTTTTTTTTTATTTTTTTATTTTTGTGTCTGTCATCACGTTTTAGGACAGTAAAAGTGCTTGGATTTTCTTCAACAGTACCTTTTCTGATAGGAAAGTGAATCTAGTTGGTACTTTGGGGGGTCAAAAGTAAAATTTTTCAAATAGTTTCAAACGCCGCCGTGAAAAACAAAAGAAAAATTAATGAAAACGGGAATTTTTACGCAAAATCTGTTTTCGAGAAATCGATTTTGGTTTTTGG
>NW_021766275.1:0-717 GCF_005508785.2 Acyrthosiphon pisum
CTTTCCGCCGCAGGCGGGATGACAAACGCCGGAATCTAGTATACAAATAAAATACTAATACCAATACGTCATTAATAATAATAATGATAATTTAAACAACGATTAACCAATGGCAACCAATAATTATTATTATAATAGCTTTAGAACAAAAATTTCTAACATAAACCTCAAAATCTCCATTTGAGCACCTCCCCGGGTTAGACCTAGGGGTATGAAAAATAGATCACTTTACTCTCTCACACTTACTTAATGTACTCACAAAATTTCATAAAAATCGGTCTAGCCGTTTCGGAGTTCGAAGATAAATATTTTCCATATTGTGACACGAGATCTCTATATATTAGAAAGAGATATATTGTAATAAATTAGTAATTACTATTAATCTTTAGTGTATATTGAGTATAGTATTTTGGCATTATATAATTATATGTACAGAAGGGAACAGAGTTATTTATTTTTATTACCTATAATAAAATGCACCTACGACCTACCTATAATAATAGTAATATAAATTCTATAGAAATTATATTGTGTATAGGTATAATATGTGGAATTCAACAATAGATAATATAATATATATATACATTTAATATCATCAACATCCATAACACTATTTACTACAGTATAATATGTACGTTTCTTTGATATAAGTTAAAACTAAACTGTCCGTGAAGTTTTTGACGTACTTACGGAACTAGCGGGGTCCGCAATCCACCG
>NW_021766276.1:0-820 GCF_005508785.2 Acyrthosiphon pisum
GTTTTTCCGTTATTTTTTTAAGGTTTTTCCTGCCGCTTTTGAAAAGTATTGGGAAATTTTCACTTTTGACCCCCCAAAGTACCAACTAGATTCACTTTCCTTTCAGAAAAGGTACAACTTTTGAAAATCGAAGCATTTTTACTGCTCCAAAAGTTGTCGTCAGACACAAAAAAAAAAAAAAAAAAACACACATCATTGTAAAATCAATACATTCATCACTTCGTTCAAAATCTAAAAGGTGGGAAAGTGGGGACAAAAATAAAAACCCATATCATTGTAATATCAATACATTTAGCACTCCACCCAGAATCTAAAATGAACCAGTGAAAAGGTCAAACGGATTATTCTGAAATATAAACGAACAATCTGCTTCGTTATGCGTTATAGCAAGATGGAGACAACACATTCGGTTATAACCATAATGTCCTCTAAACTATAAAAACTGCAATATGGTTAGTAAGATTTATGTAGGTATTCTTAAATAATATGAATGCGAAAATCGGTTTTCATATTGTCCAAAATAATCATTTAATGATGGACATCTTTGAGTAATTATTAGATATAGAGGGAAAGAAGTTGATTTTCGAAAATAGTATTCTATATAATAACTGTAAGTATATACCTTTATTTTTATTCTTTCCCAATAAACTTTTTTTTTTTATATGAATATATAATAATTTATAAAAATTGTGATAAATAACCTACCCTGAACCTATAATATAGACATAATATAGTTACACACAATCATTGACTTATGTCAAAATACAATGTCGAATTTGGTTAACGAATTGCGTGACACGTAAACGTGCTAGTCGTGTTG
>NW_021766277.1:0-886 GCF_005508785.2 Acyrthosiphon pisum
TCTATTAAATTGTCAAGCTTTTTTATCCAACAACTAAAATTTTATTGATATTTTTAGAAAAAAAACTAAAAAAAAATGGAAAATGAAAATGTCCCGTAAAGAGCTCAAAATAAATCAAAATATTTTGAAAATGTTATGGTGTATAGAAGATGCTAAGATAAACATTCAGGCAACATTTCATGTATCTACGGTCATTTTTTTTAAAGTTACACCAAAAACTAAATTCAATTTTGTGAAAAATCGATTTTGCGTAAAAATTCCCGTTTTTCCTTAATTTCTCTTTTGTTTTTCCCGGCGCTTTTGAAAACTACTGGGAAATTTTAATTTTGACCTCCCCAATGCACCAACGATATTCACTTTCTGATCGAACAAGATACTGAAGTTGAAAATCGTAGCATTATTTCGACTACTTATCGTGTACACAGACACAAAAAAAATTTAAAAAAATAAAAAAAAAACACACATCATTGTAAAATCAATACATTCATCGTTCCACTCAGAATCTAAAATACAAGTAGGAAATTAAACATTTTATCTACAATATTATATTATGTATATATTTATTGTACTTGATATAACATGTTTCATTATGTCCACGTTGGTGCGTAACATAATGTATGTGAATGACACGCGTTATAATACTAATTATTATCTATTGAAGTTTATCGTTAATTTTTAATTTTATTCTATAGTTATTTCCCAGAACGCAGACTAACTACAAATTTTATTATTTCATAAAATTGTTAGGCGAAAACACCTCAGTCTGGGATAGATTCTGCCGGTTTAGTTTGTATTATCAACATAATCCTGCGCGCAGGGGGGAGGGGGGTGGGCCGTGACCCACCCTGCGAGATGTACGGAAATTTGTATAGGTACATAGTAATAC
>NW_021766278.1:0-450 GCF_005508785.2 Acyrthosiphon pisum
CCCCTATCAAAATTCCTAAATACGCCACTGACTTGTTTACTTTTGTAACTTGCAACTTGTAAGTTATTTATTTAAAATTAAACTTTTAACTTGTAACTAGTAATAAATTGCTTAAGAGTTACCTACATTGTACTTTTGTATTTTTGTGCTTTAATAATTCATAAGTGAGTCTGCAAATGCAAATGCAAAAAAATATAAGATTCTTCATAAGTTTGTCTACCTTCATCAAAAACAAAACGTCTACCGGAAAGTAAAATTATATTTTTACGAGCGTTTGAAGTTAGATATCAGATAATTTCCAGTAAATTAATAAATTCTCATACAACAATTTTCTTTTTTTCTTTTTATTTTATAACTAATAAAGTGATAACCGTAGATATTTGAAATTTATATCATATGTTTATCGTTAATTTTTAATTTTTTACACTTTTTTACACTAGTTTATGAGTT
>NW_021766279.1:0-1456 GCF_005508785.2 Acyrthosiphon pisum
TAAATAGATTAAAATTAGTGAAATATTTTGAAAATAAACTATATAAAGAAAATGTCAATTTAAACAACTGGTAAAATTTTCAAGTGTCTACGACTCATACTTTTTGAATAATAACAAATATCAAAAATCGTTTGAGGCTAAACCGTTATTTAATGCGGTTTTGTAAAAATTTAAATTTCAAACACTCCTAAAAATTTTTTGTCTTAGTCCGGTTGAGTTTTTTTTACAGATATTTAAAGAAAAACTTATGGAGAACCTTGTACCAAATTTTAAAAGCTTAGTTATAAAAGAAAAAAATTTTACGATTTTTCAACCACAAAATTACTTGCAAATTTTCGCAATTTTGACATATTTCGTATAAATTTAAACTTTAAGCACTTATAAAAAAAAATTGTGACTAACGAGTTTGGATTTTTTTTTATCACTGTGAGAACAACTTATAAGAAACCTTGTATTAAATTTTCAAAGTTTTCTATCCAACCAAAAATTTTTTATCGTTATTTTAAAAAAAAATACTTAGAAAAATTGAAAATTTCATTTGTCTATAAATAGCTCAAAAAAAGTCGAAACACTTTGAAAATTTAACCCTGTATAGACAACGCTAATATAAACATCTGTTGCAAATTTCAAGTGCTTACAATAATTATTTTTTGAGTTACAGTAAAATTAAGTTTTCGTTTTTGTCAAAAATTGGTTTTGCGTAAAAATTCGCGTTTTTCCGTTATTTTTTTAAGGTTTTTCCTGCCGCTTTTGAAAAGTATTGGGAAATTTTCACTTTTGACCCCCCAAAGTACCAACTAGATTCACTTTCCTTTCAGAAAAGGTACAACTTTTGAAAATCGAAGCATTTTTACTGCTCCAAAAGTTGTCGTCAGACACAAAAAAAAAAAAAAAACACACATCATTGTAAAATCAATACATTCATCACTTCGTTCAGAATCTAAAATTAGATAATATTATCAAACATAAAATAAACGTTATATAGCAAAATATAATAATTTTCCAATCGATATCAACAGATAACTATAATGTTCTTGACGTAACGAAATTCCCACATCACAACTTTGACTAGATTTCAAAAACAATACGTTTTGAAGTTTTCACGTTTTAACGTTACAGAACTACACTTGATGAAGAGATTGGTTCGTTTCATATACAATATTATCAGTTTGAAAACTTAAGCGGCCGAAAAAGTTTTTTGGAGAATTGTATTATGGCTCGAACGAATCATTATCATCAATACGTTTAAAATATTATGTACTTACAATAACAACTTTTACGGCACGTATAGTATAGTAAGTACAATGGTCGGTAGCATTTTTTTTTATTTTATTTTTACGAACTCGATAAATGTTATTTTTTTTATATCATCTACATCTCATTTGTGTGGGAAAAAAACCCATATCTTCGGCGTCCGTAGTGTCGTTCCGTGACACCGATAAACTGCCTTCGCACC
>NW_021766280.1:0-813 GCF_005508785.2 Acyrthosiphon pisum
CAAGAACTTTGTACTTGAACTTTATTTATAAAAAAGTGCATAATTAAAATTTAAAAACTTAAAAATGTGAAATATTAAAAAGTAAAAGTTTATTAACATTAAGGATTCAAGATCATGATTTAATCAAATCAAGTATTTGGCACAATTAAATATGAATTATCTTACAAGCTTAAAACAATAAATATAACCTAATAACCGTTTATCTACTCAACGTATTTTCATGTACTTCACGATAACCTGGTAACAGGTATACTTATAAACCATGATAATATTATAGATAATCGTGGTAATCGTGCACAGAACAAAATCAACAATACAAATAACAGCTGATATGATTAGCGACAAGACGTGATAGTCCAATAATCCAATTGGCAATTACTTATAATATGTATGTTAACAATAAAAGTTATTTTCGGAAGTAGGTAGGTACACTGATAATCATTTATCACCATATCTTCGGTATCGAATTTATTACTTGTAACTTCTGGTCTTTATAAGCGATAAGTATATCAATAATATCATGACCAGTGGCGCTATTAGCGTGGGGGAGAACTGTGCAACATAGTGGGGTATTTTGGGGCACAACTTAGGCTTAACTATCGTACTTACTGAATTGATTTGAATAGTTTATTATTTTTTACGCTGGAGCACAAGAATCCCAATTACTGCGGTCTGCACTACTGACTAGGTATAACGCATTTACACACAAACACCTCTCAAAACACCCCAACTTCGAGGAGTTGTATCTCGTCAACGGATAAACGAAAAATGAAAATTTAAACGTGATAATTCATGAGAAAAAAAGCCTTACTA
>NW_021766281.1:0-1176 GCF_005508785.2 Acyrthosiphon pisum
AAATCATACTAGACGAGGGTTCTGAATGGATAAGACACACTGATCAGATATGTCACACAACCAAATAAATAACTCACTGTCACCGTACACCAGCTAGACAAACAAATGAAAATTATAAAAATACTGAAACTGTAGTTGAAAATCAAAATCCCGATCCGGCCGATCCCGTAATAGTAAATAAAACACCCAGACCAATTAGATCTAGAAAACCGCCTCAGAGATATTCTCCGAGTGATTATGCTTAGGGCAATAATTAACTATTAATTATATCAGTTATCATATTATATAATAAATACTCGTATGTAAAAAAAAAAAAAAAAAAATAAAATAAATACTAACATAGTAATTATAAGCACTATACAAAATACTTAATATTTTTTTTTTTTTAAAAGGAAAGAGATGTTGCATATTCAGCATTTACATTATATACTAAACGTTTATATTAACAATAATAATCATAAGTATCATATTACGATCGGTGGGGATTGTCCATCGGTCATTAGCAAGTAGACAATTTTATATGTACGTCAGTTCGATTTATACTTTTCATAATAAAAGACTATAATATACGTTTATGTTATTATTCATATTAACAATACACAACAAACACTATTAGATTATTCAAATTGACGAAGAAAAACCCGTGTCTTAGAAAATAAGCGATTGCTCGAATATTCTCTAAGTCCCGTAATACGTCGTCAACGAAAATAATCTAAGTCGTAATACAAAAATATATGATAATTAAGAATGAAGAAGTACAGGGATGTGTACGTACGGTTTGTGAAATCACGTCTGAATACTAGCTACTCCCAGGGCTCCTATATAGTCCTATCCCCTCTCTTACCAGATCCCTGGCGGACTACGTTGTTGGTGTTCACAGTCCAGGGGGCCTTCTACGAGATGTGCCTTTGGTCGGTGCGGGGTGTCGTAAAATGACCAAGTATACCCGCAGCCGTCTTGTCATAGTGCCAATATCTGATTCGTAGAATCTATTGCGCTCCGAGGAGGTCTCACAGATATCTTACCGGTTCGGGTTTGTCATCTGGCCGTTGGCAGACGCTGAGACTGTTGCTAACGTTTATAGTATTGCTCCTCCCAAAGGTTTTATGTACAGCAGTGACATCATCTAGCTATTTACGTGTTACCACAGGACATCGATGCTGTGTATTATGACTA
>NW_021766282.1:0-841 GCF_005508785.2 Acyrthosiphon pisum
GTAATAATATTTATAATAATCATTATGATATTATTATATTTTATATGCTCAACGACATGTCGGCATAACGTGCTGGTGATTCATTACGGGACCTTTAAACTTATCCCTTTGAACGCAATTGTGGTTTTTAAATCTTTGTAGAAGTGGAGGGTAATAATAATATACGATTGCGAATGGAACGATTGCGAACGTTTTTACCTGCCTTTAATCATGGGGTTATGTTTATATTATTGTGTAGTGAGTAGCGACTGGGCCACTAGAGAGTTTTTTCAGTTCTATATACAATATATACTTTATTTCCATCTGACATTATTTCATCTTTCATCACTTAAAAACGGTTGGTAAAATTATCAAAACATTGTTTATCAAACATTCATTTCATTTCTATGTTTTATTATTGTTATTACCTATTAATCAACAATATTTTTGTCAACAATTTATTAAATAGGTAGGTAAACCAATAGTTAACCTAGTCATAAACCACTAGAGAGCATATTATATTATCAATGGCAGATTCAGGGGAGGGGCACAGGGGAACCTCCTCCTAGTCAATTTTCCATCGATTATTTTTTATGTAACAACGATTATCATATAAATGAACAATTAATTTAATAAGAATAATTCTACCAACTATATTAATTATTATTTATTATAATCATTAATGTTTAAAAATAATAGTATGCAATATGTATATATTATTAATTAAAATTAAAATTATACAATTACATGTGTGTCCCCAGGACCAGCTCAAGTGGTAGGTCACATAGGCCCACGCCTAGGCGGCACTTAAGCAGCACTTTAGTAAGAGGGCGCGTTTTCAAATAACTGCCCCCCTTATAAA
>NW_021766283.1:0-1431 GCF_005508785.2 Acyrthosiphon pisum
TTGGTTTTTGGTGTAACTTTAAAAAAAATTACCGTAGATACATGAAATTTGACTGAATGTTTATCTTAGCATCTTCTATACACCATAACATTTTCAAAATATTTTGATGTATTTTGAGCTCTTTACGGACATTTTTATTTTCCATTTTTTTTTAGTTTTTTTTCTAAAAATATCAATAAAATTTTATTTGTTGGATAAAAAAGCTTCAAAATTTAATAGACGGCTCCTAGTATATTGTTTCAAAGGCAGATGAAAAATATTAAAAATCGTTAGTCACAGTTTTTTTTTTTAAGCATTTAAAGTTCAAAAAATGACAAAATATGGAAAAATCACGAAAATTTGCAAATTATTTTGAGTTATAAATTCATAAAAATTTTTCTTTTTAAATCTAAGATTTTAAAATGTAATACAAGATTCCTTATAGGATAATCTACCTTTACCAAAAAAAAAATGTCTATAAGAAACTCAAATTAAATTTTTATGGGCGTTTGAAATTCATATTTTTACAACATTTGATATTCACTCGATTTCTTACGTAACGATTTTCTTATTTTGTTGTAATTAAAAAACGAGTGACTGTAGAAATTTGAAAATTTCACTGAATGTTTATATTAGCATTTTATATATACGATAAAATTTTTAAAATAATTTGACTCTTTTTGAGCTGTTTACGGACATTGTAAGTTTTCAATTTTTTTAGTTTTTTTTTTCTATAAATATCAATAAAGTTTTATCTGTTGGGCCAAAAAGTGTATAAATTTAATACAAAGCTCCTGATATATTGTTACAATATCAGTTGAAAAATATTAAAAATACATAGGCACAATTTTTTTTTATAAGCATTTAAAGATCAAATTTGGACAAAATTTATCAAATTTTAATTTGAAAAATTATTTTGTAGTTAAAAATTTATAAAATGTTCAATTTTTGTATCTAAGAATTGAAAATTTAAAACAAGATTCCACGTAAGTAATTAATACTGTTACCAAAAAATCTAAAAAATACATTTACGCAGTTTATTTTTATAGTCATTTTGTACAAATTAGGACAAATTTGGACGAAATTACATATTAAAAACCTAGGATAACTATTTTAGTTATTTTGTTGTGATTGTATAATATTATTCGTGGGTACTTGAAACTTCTAAAGTATACTATTATATATCTATGATAGTACCACGGTTTTTTGTTGATGTATAACGCGTTATAAGTACCTAATAAATATTATGATATGATTAATTTGGAATTTATTATAGGTACCTAATATAATATAATGTCTTATACCTAGACTAACATACCGTCTCCGCTCAGAAATCGTTTTACTTATACAATGATATTATATCATTGAATTCAAATTTTAATACCCTTCCATTATACAGTGACCCACTTGTAACCTACTGTACAGCAGAGCGAAATCCACTTACTCACCTTT
>NW_021766284.1:0-1002 GCF_005508785.2 Acyrthosiphon pisum
TACGGTAATTTGTTTTAGAATTACACCATAAATCAAAATCGATTTTTCCGAAAACTGATTTTGAGTAAAAATTTTCAGATTTCCTTAATTTTTGTTTTGTTTTTTCCTGTGCTATTGAAAACTTTTTAGAATTCCAGCCTCCCAAATGCACCAACTAGAATGTTGAAGAAAATCGGAGCAGTTTTACTGCCCAAAACAGTGATGACAGACACTGGTGATGAATATAAAAAAAAACTCGCATCAAGGTAAAATCAATGTAGGTACTCATCGCTCCGCTCAGAATCTAAAAGTGAATTAGTTTACACACCTAGGGAATAACTATTTGAAACAATAGCATAACTTTAAAAATAAAAACTATACATGAACAATCAACACTTAAAAAAATCAACCCACTTGAGAATTAACACTGCAAATTGGAAGTGGACTTGAGAGTATAGGGTTTTAATCTATTTTAGTTATGTTTGAATAATCATCGTTAACAGGTTGTGACATGGTGTGATAATCACATTTTAGACCATCCGTAGTTATTATGTAATATAGAGCATAGGTTCTCAATATCTTAGTGATCGCGACTCTTATGATGTTTATCCTAAGGACCCTTTTGTAATGTTAAAACGTTGTTACAAACTGTTATGATTATTATTGTATTGAAATAAAAATAATAACATTTGATAAATCCGGTACAATAAAATTTGAAATCAATTATAATAAGTTAATTTAAAAGAAATTTTACAAAAAAAAAACACTAAGATAGGTACTAGCTATTTTTATGTTATGTACTAGCGACCCCCAAGTTGAGAGTCTATCTGTATATTATAATGGTCAGTTGTATGGAATCGTCTGCAAACATTTTTAATTACTGATAAATTGCATGCTATGTACACAAACTATGTATCCCATTCATTTATATATACCTAATACGCACACAATTATATTGTGTAAATTACACATATTATATACCTACGTAATATGTAATATACTATATTATAATAGTATGTACTA
>NW_021766284.1:2960-4109 GCF_005508785.2 Acyrthosiphon pisum
ATTGGTTTTGCGTAAAAATTCGCGTTTTTCCGTTATTTTTTTAAGGTTTTTCCTGCCGCTTTTGAAAAGTATTGGGAAATTGTCACTTTTGACCCCCCCAAAGTACCAACTAGATTCATTTTCCTTTCAGAAAAAGTACAACTTTTGAAAATCGAAGCATTTTTACTGCTCCAAAAGTTGTCGTCAGACACAAAAAAAAAAAAAAAACACATCATTGTAAAATCAATACATTCATCACTTCGTTCAGAATCTAAAAATTTTGAGCAATAATTATAATAAAAATGAATACCTTATATTTGTAAATTATGAGCAATTCCAATTAAATATTCATTGAGATTACGTTCATGGTAAGAATTTACAATTTTTTTAATCCGTGTAGTTGTCTTCGTATATTTTTTCTTTTTAGCTACCTGTTCTTGCCCTGCTATTAATTGATTGATTTTTATTTCCGTTGACCCTTGTTCTTTTTTTATTGTGTCTAATTCATAGGCGCACATTCAGTCTTAAACTTGGGAGTGCTAAAATTTTTTAGCACAAAGTGACATGTACCAAATTTTATAGTTAGTTATAAAAGAAAAAAATTTTACGATTTTTCAACCACAAAATTACTTGCAAATTTTCGCAATTTTGACATATTTCGTATAAATTTAAACTTTAAGCACTTATAAAAAAAAATTGTGACTAACGATTTTGGATTTTTTTTTTATCACTGTGAGAACAACTTATAAGAAACCTTGTATTAAATTTTCAAAGTTTTCTATCTAACCAAAAATTTTTTATCGTTATTTAAAAAAAAAATACTTAGAAAAATTGAAAATTTCATTTGTCTATAAATAGCTCAAAAAAATTCGAAACACTTTGAAAATTTAACCCTGTATAGACAACGCTAATATAAACATCTGTTGCAAATTTCAAGTGCTTACAATAATTATTTTTTGAGTTACAGTAAAATTAAGTTTTCGTTTTCGTCAAAAATTGGTTTTGCGTAAAAATTCGCGTTTTTCCGTTATTTTTTTAAGGTTTTTCCTGCCGCTTTTGAAAAGTATTGGGAAATTTTCACTTTTGACCCCCCAAAGTACCAACTAGATTCACTTTCCAATTCAGAAAAGGTACAACTTTTGAAAATCGAAGCATTTTTACTGCTCCAAA
>NW_021766285.1:0-813 GCF_005508785.2 Acyrthosiphon pisum
TCTATAGTATTTTTAAAAAATGGACCTATAATAGGTACCTATAATAAATTCCAAATTAATCATATCATAATATCTATTAGGTACTTATAACGCGTTATACATCAACAACAAACCGTGATACTATCATAGATATATAATAGTATACTTTAGAAGTTTCAAGTATACCCAAGAATAATATTATACAATCACAACAAAATAACTAAAATAGTTATTCTAGGTTTTTAATATGTAATTTCGTCCAAATTTGTACTTAAAATGACTATAAAAATAAACTGTGTAAATGTATTTTTTAGATTTTTTGCTAACAGAATTAATTACTTACGTGGAATCTTGTTTTAAATTTTCAATTCTTAGATACAAAAGTTGAACATTTTATAAATTTTTAACTACAAAATAATTATTCAAATTAAAATTTGATAAATTTTGTCAAAATTCGATCTTTAAATGCTTATAAAAAAAAATTGTGCCAATGTATTTTTAATGTTTTTCAACTGATATTGTAACAATATATCAGGAGCTTCGTATTAAATTTTTACACTTTTTGTCCCAACAGATAAAACTTAATTGATATTTATAGAAAAAAAAACTAAAAAAATTGAAAACTGAAAATGTCCGTAAACAGCTTAAAAAGAGTCAAAATATTTTCAAAATTGTATGGTGTATAGGAAATGCTAATATAAACATTTAGTAAAATTTTCATGTATCTACAGTTATTCGTTTTTGAATTACAACAAAATAAGAAATCGCTAATTGAGAAATCGAGTGATATCCATGTTGTATAATTTGAATTTCAACGATCATAAAAATTTTTAC
>NW_021766286.1:0-792 GCF_005508785.2 Acyrthosiphon pisum
TTTCATATCAAAATAATAATTAAATTGCTAAGTTACTTTATTTGTGAACACAGCTTCAAAACACAATTTGTAACCACACCAGTAATGCATATTTTAATATATTATTTGAATTTAAATTTAATTCATTCATGCATAACTGACAGTCCGCAGTCTGATTCAAAGTGGGATGGAATTTTGTGCTTTACTCAGGTATTTAATTTATATATTTAACTTACTTTATATATATAAATAATCCATTCATTGTAGAAGTCAGAACTTGTATCTTAATCGTAATCTTTTGATCTCAAGTTGTTCATAACATTTCATTCCATACCATATTTATACACCAATACATTTTCCAAAGCAATATCGTTGTGTATATAAATCCTTATAAATTTAAATAAATAAAATTAATACACTATCAATTATTATGATATGAGTACTTACTAATTTAAGCTGCATGTGCTGGGTTTTGTGTTCTTTGTGTTGACGCAAGATAGCAATAATTTACATTCCTAAAAAAAAACCGAATTGTTAATTATGATATTAATAATTTCTTCTGTTTATTTTCTCAGAAATGATCAAATTAAAATGATATAGAAATATTAAATATAGAGTTTAGGTAGGTGAACAAATGTCTAGTTTGTGTGAATGTGAAATAATTACACTTAAGAAATTATGAACTATATAAATAACAACTGAAAACATACTGTTATTAACACGTAATAATTTATTTCAAACAATCATGTAAGTGTTAAGTTACTGAAGACTTAAGAGTTTAGATACTATTTTAGAGTTTTTAAATTACTCTTG
>NW_021766287.1:0-981 GCF_005508785.2 Acyrthosiphon pisum
ATTTTAAATAGGCACCTACTTTTATTTTTTATAATAAAATTTGAAAATAAAGTTCTCTTAAATTAGCCATTGACAAAATAATTTTATTCACAAACACAGTGTGTAGGTATACTTTTTTTTGGTTAAATAAACTAAATAATCACTTTCTGATGGGTGGTGGGGGGAAAAATAGGTAAAATAAGTACACAAATTAAAGGAAATAGGTACCTATCAGAATATACCTAGTTGAAAAGTTGCATCAATTATGTGCAATGTCGATAGTTGAAGAATTTTAATAACAGCCACTGAAGCTTTTTGGTAATTGCATAATGTTTTTTCAAAGAAGTTTGTCTCTCCTCGTAGCAAATGGGAACGGGTTTGACAACCTGTAAAACAATAATTTACATATTTAATTCAATTTGGTAATTAATATTACTATGATCAATTTTTATCAGTTTTTACTATAAGCATAAGCTAAAACATATACAATTGAACATTAAATACATTTTTAAATACAAAATAATTTCCAAATTGTTGATGAATTTAGATGAACTTTAAATGCTCATGAAAAATAGTGGCTATGTATCTCTTATATTTGTGAACAGATATTATAGAAACTATAACAGGATGCCCGTATTACATTTTCAAATTCTTTGACACTTTTTCTTGACAATAATATTAAAAACAAAACTAATCGATAATATAAAAATGTATTATCCCCATAACGAGCTCAAAAAGAGTGAAAATGTTTTAAAAATTGTATAGAAAATGCTAATAGGAACATTCGGACGAACAAATCATGTATCTACACCTAGGTATTTTATTAGTTACACCAAAAATAACAATATCGGTTTTTGTCAAAAATATAATCTTTTTGTTTTTCCCGACTCATTTTAAAACAACTGGGAACATTCAATCTTTACCTGTTTAACGCATCCAACTAGATGCACTTTCCTTCAGAAAAGATACCAATGTCCAAACTAGTTATGTGTTTCTTTGCAA
>NW_021766288.1:0-853 GCF_005508785.2 Acyrthosiphon pisum
ATCCTCTTGTTGGACCTAGAGGGATATTTTGTGAATCTAAACAATTAGGGGTGTCACACAAATGCATACAAAAAAATTCATTCAAATCGGTCCAACCGTTTAGGAGGAGTTCAATCACAACACACGTTCAGTAGAATTATATATAGATGTAATATGCATCAATAACTGTTATGCGTTACGTAGGTACTAACATTTTTTTGATGTGTAAACATCTATGCTATCGGTTTGTAGTACGACCTTCTTGGGGAATCGAGCGTCAGGTGTAAGTCATGTAGATGTGAATGCTTGAGTGTGTGTGTGTGTGACGGTCGTCGCGCAGGCTACCAAACATACGCGGCGGCGGAGACGGCGGACGTCACGCGCGTAGAAGGGATTGTCGGGTGGAGTGGGGTGGCAATTCGTACGGTGTGCTGCCAACATAATATTATTAATTAATTATTATTCTCGTGAATCCGTGTTAATATCGTATAATAATATTATTATACACTACGAATGCCCGTGCGGACTCGTTTTGTGCGTCGTCGTCGTCGTCGTGTCTGTACGAGGTATTACTATATTATATTACTATATTATTACGAGGTATTGAGTAACTCAAAAACCACTTACTGTGGTTCATCAATTGAAAAGGTAATAAGTAATTACTTTTTGATTTAATTTAATTAAATATAATTTACAGTCAAGAACGCCGAAAATACCCACGTATCTTTATTCATTATTATGCGTTTATGCTCGCGCACGCACGGAAATCGGAAAGTACGGTGTATTTAAAATATTGAGTATAATACGCGTCTTAGGTTAATCGTATTATTCATTTTATACCTATTCATAATATATTGTCATTTTTTATTTTATT
>NW_021766289.1:0-1011 GCF_005508785.2 Acyrthosiphon pisum
TTATTTCATTTGAGTGGCAGATATTGTGTTAAAATTAACGCGCAATTAAAATCGCTTTTCGACAATTAAGATCGACAGCGTCTCTGTTGTCTTATTATTAGTTTGTAGGTATACCTACCATGCGCAGATTGCGTTTCCGATAAAGAACAGCAGCACTATCGCTGCCTTAGCCGCTATACGATCGCGTTAACTTCCGGTAACGATTCGATCGACCGACGAGCAGGATAAGGTTATATTATTTATTATTATTATTTTTTTTTTTAATGAAGTTTTTGGTATTAATTACGTACGTTACGCGCGCGCACACACACACACGCACGCACACCGTTTGTATTATAATCGTATATTATGTTTATTATAAGTACGATATGCTGCACGCAGCTAACGACGACGAGTACATAATTATTATACTCATCAGACATTGTGTGTTCCTATACATATTATTTTTCTATCGTTAGGTATACATACAGGCGCGGACTGGTAAAAAAGGGCGTGGGATGCTGCATAATTTAAAGGGCAAATAAAACAAATTTTGGGGGCAAATTTTAAATATGTAGGTTATTTATAAAATATTTAAATATTTTCTTTTGTTTTATTAAAATATTGTAAATACGTTAAAAATGTAAATAGGTGCCAAATTACAACAAACATTCAAAAAATTACAAATTTACAAACTTCTACAGTTGTATGGTAAAAAAATAAAAATAAATTGATGGTCCATTATTACACATAACACATTCCAATATTATATTTAATTACTTTTAAAATATCATAAATCTGATTTTAGGGATTGCGACATAGGTAGGTAGTAGACATATATGAGTATATGACTAAACAAAGATATACTTGCTACTTAAGTGCAATACCTACTCATATATCTCAGTTATAGACTGATGTACATTTTTATGTTCACCTGCAGTACAATAACTATAATATAAATAAAAATAATAAATTAACCAAGACATACTAAAATCTTTAAAAATGGTGGGTAAGTGGAATGTCGCTCTGCTG
>NW_021766290.1:0-1438 GCF_005508785.2 Acyrthosiphon pisum
TTACCTTCCACTTAACACTTTATCAATTTATTTTGTCATAGTAGAATATTGAATAATTAGAATGGTGCTTATTAATTATTATATTGCAGATTACAATAATAAGGAAATGCTTGAATGTTTTAATTAACCATTTGAAAAAATCATCATAATATTTGTTATTTATGCTTTATGCATAATATTTAAAATTTTAAATAGTCAGTCCATTAGTATACATTTAATTCCCTTGGAGCGCTAGTGCACCTTTGCACATTGAAAGTCAGTTTAGGAGCGCCTTATCATGTATCGTTGGGTATCCAGTATATTTTAATTCGTGCCAGTAACTATAGTTGAAACTCGAAGCTGTTGGGACAATTGTAAATTGGAATAAAAAAAAGTTGGAAGAATTGGTAGCAATTTACTCCCAATTCAGTAAAAACCAGTACGAGCCTGATTACTTATAATTTATTAATTATTATTTTATTATATTTACTAGACAATATCATGTGTAATGTGTATAGCAGCAATTGTAGTGTGCGTCCTCCGTAGTGTCTCAGCAGTAAATTATACTATTATTATAATAGACCAGACTCGTAGGTCTATTTCTGTTAAAAACTATGTCGTACGATACCACGCGGTGACTGTAAGCAGGTGTGGAGTGATTTGATTTTTTGTCGTTCAATGTCCGTTAATCGTAGCTGTCCGTAAATATAGCCGGCGGCGTACGATGTCTGTATAATATGTATGATATTAAAGTATAATGTTATAATGCTCGTTCATTAGTAAACAAACCGACGCGTGTCGTGTGATGAGTCGTCACGGGCGACCGTTTGAGGCCAGAAAAATAATATAATACGCCACGGCCGTCGACTGCATAATGACAACATTGTTATCATGTATTATTATCGCCACTGATCGAAATTAACGTTGGCCGTCGTCACAAAAATCCATACGAAATGATACTGTTATCGGACGACGAGTTAGAATATTATAATGAACTAGCTCTAAGTGTAACTCGGGGCCCGTTAGACTCGCTGAGAGTGGATACCGATTTTGGAGACAATGTCATTGGAAATATATAAGTCGCGACAGTAAAGTTGTAAGACGAAAATTTAGGATTTGTGATAAAGATTAGTGATATGGATTGGAGATAAGGCTTGACGTTTTGGCGGGAACGTTTAAGCAATCCGTCACAAACGTTGTAAATGGATAGGCTGGATACGATCTCCTGTGTTGTTAAAAAGTGTAGAGTCGATAGATGTATTCGACTGTCTAGCTATCAGTCATCAAATCACATAGGTAGGGAATCGAATCGCGGACATAATGAGAAGCGTACCTATATCACCAGGTATGCAATCTACCTACGGTGGATTGCCGACCTGCACGTTGGTAGCGTAGGTAACTGAAGAATGGAAAATATAGTTAGACCCCCGGGCCCCCCGTGTTAGTAGTAAGTGAATAC
>NW_021766291.1:0-951 GCF_005508785.2 Acyrthosiphon pisum
AGTAAAGGCAAAGTGATCGAACGTTTTTTGAGTATAAAAGAAGAAGTAATCACGTTCTTGGTAAACTTGGATTCATAAGAATCAAAGCAGTATCATAAATTCTTAACAAACGAGAGCAATATGCTATCTGGGGCATTTTTAAAAGACATTCTTACATATTTAAATGTACTTAATATTGAGTTACAAGGGAATAACAAGTTAATTTGTGATCTGATATCAAGTGTATCTGCTTTCCGACGAAAACTTGAAATCTTTGAAGAAGATATAAAAAATCAAGATTTTATTCATTTTCCAACAATCCTTGAATATAAAAAGAATTCCGACATAGACTGCAGTATGTTTTTAAGTTTTTTGTCGGACCTTGGTGAAGAATTTGGTAAGAGATTCAAAGACTTTGCAGAAATTGGAAAACTGTCTCAATTTTTAAAAAATCCGTTTGAAGTTTCTCCGACTGGAGAATGGATTGACGTTGCTACAAAATTATTCAGACTTCCAAAATCTTCACTTCAAATGGAAATTATTGATTTGCAAGAAGATATCTCATTGCAAATTAATAAGACTTCGTCTACTGAAGATTTTTGGATAAAACATGTCTTGGATAAATACATGAACTGTAAAACCCTTGCCATAAAATTAGCTACTATGTTTGGCTCCACTTATGTATGTGAAACTTCGTTTTCAAAAATGACGTTTTTAAAAAACCGATACCGTTCAAGATTAACAGATCACCACCTTGAAAACACTTTACGCATCAGTTGTTCTCCAAGAGTACCAGATTTTAAAAAATTAGCCCAAGAAAAAAAATGTCATTTTGCTTATTAAATTTTGTTATTATTAGTATGAATGTATTATTACTTAATAAATAATTAAATATTAAATACTGTGTCTAAAAATGTGATTTTAATACAAAAAGAAATACATTAATGATAAAATTATGTTTAAGATTTTTTT
>NW_021766292.1:0-931 GCF_005508785.2 Acyrthosiphon pisum
CAGTGTTCGATCACCCATACTCTGTAGTATTCTTGACTTATAAACGATGGAGTTTTTAATTCATACTATGTTTTGATTTTATTATTTTCACATAACTATTATTATTATTATTATTATTATCAAACAGATTTCTGATTTATAAAATGTGACTATTTCATAGACTATGAAAGAATATTAATTGATATGTTATATTTTGAATTATTATGATTATTTAAATAAATATTTTTGTATAATATTATAATATAGCTTAAAATGTAAAATGGCAACGTTGAAGAGTTTTTTATGCTCAATCGTGTAGGTTTTCTTTTACATTCCGATTTCCTTTGATACACCGACAATTTGGCTCAATCGTATCGCTATAAAGGTGTTTTATGCTCATTCGTGTCTCAGCTGTTGTGTGGTAGTGTTTTCACTTATAGCCGTTCGCCGTCGGGTCTGCAATCCACAGCAGGTGGATTGCCTACCTGATTGACTTTTGCACATTGTCTACTTCCATGGAAGTATTTGAAGTCGGGTTAACTTTGTGTAGCCACTTGAAAGTTAATCGATTTTGACTTGAGATGACTGACTAGCTAGAGTGCTAGACACTTCAACACGGTTTTCGACATTACACTTTTTACACAAGAAAAACACTGGACATGTGACGGCTCATACCACTCTATCCGCTGTATAGGTGGATTGCTCATTTTGGTTTCGTGCAGGTTTTTGCATTTTTTTCACATTTTTTTTTTCATATAAATATATATACGACACTATAGTTACATGTTTTTATGTATTTTATTGGTTAATATATTATGTATCTATATGTTATTTATTTTATTAGGAATTATAATTGCACATTTCCCAAAATGTTTTGTTATATATAGTTATATAAATACATATTATATTTGTTTGTAAATTGTATTTATATTGTAGATAGTTTGTATTTTTC
>NW_021766293.1:0-782 GCF_005508785.2 Acyrthosiphon pisum
AGACAGTGTTGGGAATATATAACTAATAATTTATCTAGATAAAGATAAAGATGACTGTAATAATTTTTATCTAGATACAGACAAAGATAATTATACTAAATTGTATCTAGATAAATATGAGATAATTTCATGTTTAATTTTGAAAATATTCAGGATACCTACTTGAGTCTACAGGTAAAAAAAATACATAATTTAAAATTTTTTAAAGCAGAGGACAGAGGTCGTACAGATCGGTTAAGTGATAACTGAAATACCGGGAATTCTAATAGGGTTTTATAAATATTAAATTGTTATAAATTACAATTATTATAACATTATTATGCTTCTGAGTCCAATATCCATGAATGTTGGTTTATTTTTGTCGGTTTAAAACAATTATTATTTTTCATACTTTGTACACAATTCTATGAAACGGGTAACAGCTAATGAGACCATCATCATTCGGTGGTGGCCAGCGGGTAGCAGGGATAGATGTTTTTGCTTTTGCTATTATTAGTTGTTCTTACAATCTTACCTACTACATGCCCATTACATATTTCTATTTTTGGGTTTTCTCATTGTTTACGATGTAAGACTCCAGACTAACAATGAATATTAATAAATATTCAAATCATGGTATTATAATGCATATTACTAAACATGTTTTCTATGTAATAAGTGAAAAATAGAAAAATGTAAAAATAAAATAATAAAAATATTTTAAATTTTCAAATTTTCTTTTAGTTCATTTAAATAAATTATCTAGATAAGTACTCATAGATAACTAGAATGTTATCTAGATG
>NW_021766294.1:0-585 GCF_005508785.2 Acyrthosiphon pisum
CAATATTCTTACTAAATACTGGTATCTTTCTTTTCGTACTAATCTATAATATTTTACTATACTCATCATAATTAGTAACATTATTATCACTACTATTCCCAACACTACACAAACTATATATATGTAACCTGTTTCATGTTCCTCTGAAATGCACATAACTGATTTTTCGTTAACGTTAGTTTTATTATTCCGCTGATTTTCGTATTTGACTGTGCTCTCAATTTCTGTAGTACTAGGACAGTCTATCGATATCTTATCCGTAGGACCATCCACTTTGTGACCCCTACTCTTACTACCAATTTTCGCGACTCGCACTTTTGTGACTTGTGTGGAACTTTCGTATACTTCTATACTCTCAATTTCTGTAGTACTAGGATAATCCATCGATTTTCCATCCGTAGTACCGTCCAAATTGTAGTCCCTATTCTTACTATCTTTTTTCGCGATTCGTGTGGTGTGTACAGTAGGCTGTACCAGTTATGTATTCATATTCTCTGTTGCTTTCCGTAGCCTTAACCTCGACTGACCTAATTGTCGTTACGTTAATAACATTTGGTTTTAATCTATTGTTACTCCCGCTTTCTG
>NW_021766296.1:0-914 GCF_005508785.2 Acyrthosiphon pisum
AACATAAATCGTCATTGACAACGTTTTCGCAGGAAACGTGGCGACGCCTGTCGTACGATATGCAAGTTATGCGTGTTTATATTTATATTATATACGTTAGTGCAATCCCCTCAAATAAAAAAAAATATAATATTAAATATTTATATTACATAATATAGTATAATATGTATACAAATCACATGTATTTTAATAATACTGTAACGTGGTCGGGGGAACGACCAGTTAAATATAAGATATCCAGGGAGAATCGTATGGATCCTATGGACATAAATACCGTAGCCAGGGGCAGATATATAGATATCAGGATCTTAACTATATTTAAATTACTAGGATTCTATTTCAGTTATAATTATGGTTTATTATTTATTAATCAATTACAAATACTAATACTCACAAATATATCAACTAGGGTTCTATTATACTATATGACTGTATCGTAGTCCTACGGAGTCCAGTAATTGTATTGTGTGATGAAGTTGAAGGTGCACAGTGAACTGACTTACTAATACATTGTGTGTGCTGGCCATAGGCCTTACAATTATGTGTGTTTTCTAATATGTATAGGTCAGCAGTTAGTCGTACATATGGTAGAGTTCGTATTATAATATATATATATAGGTGTCATGTAACATATTTATATTTATAATTGTTACAATACTGTATCACCCGACATCACCCGGGAAAAAATGAACACACCTAATTTAAATGCGGTGCTACGTATATCGGCGTATATCGATAATAGAAAAAGTCATAAAGACAATAATATGCATTTTAACTAATCGTTAAAGTGATGTAAAAGTTGAAACTACATTTTTTCGATAACGCAATTATTTATATAATTCAGCTAGTTGTAGTGTACAAAAAAAAGTGATCGGTATTTTTCATACGACTCTCATGTATGACATCATGTATTT
>NW_021766297.1:0-829 GCF_005508785.2 Acyrthosiphon pisum
AACCTGGAATAACTATTTTAGTTATTTTGGTGTGATTGTATAATATTACTTGTGGGTACTTGAAACTTCTAAAGTATACTATATTACTATTATATATCTATGATAGTACCACGGTTTGTTGTTGATGTATAACGCTATACCTAATGGATATTATGATATGATTAATTTGAAAATTATTAATAATACTATAGATAAGTAGGTATACCTAAATATGTATGTCTAATATCTAGACTGACATACCGTCTCCACTCAGAATCGTTTTTCTTATACAGTGATATTATATCATTGAATTCAAATTTAATACTATCCATTATACAGTGACCCACTTGTAACCTACCGTATAGCAGAGCAACATCCACTTACCCACCTTTTTTTATTTTTTTTTGTGTGTGTCATCACCTTTTAGAACAGTAAAAGTGCTTGGATTTTCTTCAACAGTACCTTTTCTGATAGGAAAGTGAATCTAGTTGGTACTTTGGGGGGGTCAAAAGTAAAATTTTTCCAATAGTTTTCAAAAGCGCCGTGAAAAACAAAAGAAAAATTAAGGAAAAACGGGAATTTTTACGCAAAATCTGTTTTCGAGAAAATTGATTTTGGTTTTTGGTATAACTTTAAAACTAATGACTGTAAATACATGAAATTTTCACTGGTTGTTTATATTTCCATTATTTTTTTTTATAAATATCAGTAAAATGTTATTTGATCGTTAAAAAAGCATGACAATTTAATGCAAGAGTCCTGATATATTGTTATAACAGCAGTTGAAAAATATTAAAAATACATTCGCACAATTTTTATTATAAGCATTTATAGTTCGAATTTCAACAAA
>NW_021766298.1:0-1577 GCF_005508785.2 Acyrthosiphon pisum
AATATAATTTTAGAACTGTATATTATTTGGTCAAAACCACAATATAACTTAGTCAAAATTGCATTCCTAACGCTATTTTTTTAGCTTTGTCCCGGGGTGGTTTACCTACCAGAAAATATATTTCTCGCATAATCACAAGCTTGTCTCACGGGCAACGCCGGTCGGGATAGCTATAATATAATAAAATTAAACATGTTATGACTGACTCACTAACTGATCAACTTAGAGCCTAAATAATGATAGAGAGGGTATTGTAATTTTCATGGTACATCATACCACCATGTAAGTTTGAACTAAGAAAACATATTCCAAAATTCACATTTTATAAAGTGGTGCTTGCACAAGTATTTTGAGATTCAAAATGATAAATGCAAATTATTAAGATTTGAACACCAAACACTGAATAATAAATAATGAATTGAACAAAGTTTGACTCACATAGAGTTGATACATTTAATGGGCAACGGATTGCATGGGATCAGCTAGTAATATTATATAAATTTGAGTTTAGTATTTGATTTTTTCGCCCAATAAACGCAATTAAAAATTAAAATATTATAACCAAGCTTCCGGGTACCTATCATAAACCACAAGTAAAGCTTTCTAACAAACGACTTCCGGTTAATAGTAATATATTATTAGGTACCACGAACTATACCGACGAGAAAGTCTGTGAAATAATAATATGCGTTAATGGTCGTATAGTATATTATTGTGTTTCGCGTACACAACTTTTAGCCAGACTTCCGAAAATGATAATTATTTTATTGTTTTATACTGAAATCGTGATCATTGCGATTTGATCGGGTTATTGCAATTTACAATACGATAATACGGTGATTGTTTCGTCCGCGACATTAAACAAAAACGAACCGAATCATAAACCTGACCACATCCCACGACGGTTGTCGGTGCGGCAGTTTGTCTTAAAACTTATGTTACACGCACGTATGTGTGACCGCCGTCGTAGATTATGAACCACGGTAATAGTACAGGATGTACCATAAAAAACGGATGTATTTTGAACAAGTATTACTCGTCCACGGGGGTGAGGGGGAAGAGGTATGGACCTATTACCGTTATGTCAGTAGACCAATGCATATGCAGTTTGAGTGTTTAAGTGAATCAGTTGTCATCACGACTTGTTCCAAAGCACACAATACGTTCGGAGTAGAGATATGTTTATCAAACCAGTAACCAGTCAACGTGACATTCCACGAGAGATGACAGCACGAATGTTCCATATTATGTAAAATGCATTTTTTTTTCATCATTATTATTATTAATATTATTATTAAATGCTACATAACAGATTATTTTAGCTTAGTAAACTGCATTATGTTACATTTGTACCTTTTAAATACAATGAAAATCTAATTCGATCAATATTTTTAAGTTTTTTTTCTTGCTCTAAAAATCCGTCCTGTTTTTATGGTGAATTCTGTGTGTTAGTCGTCTTTCCCTAGTGTGTGGTGGCTAAAAATAACTCTTCAAAAGAAACTCGTCAAACCGAGAATTTTATATTATTATTACAAAATGATTATATTTTCTCGCTTATATTACACGCAGTAGTGTAT
>NW_021766299.1:0-1047 GCF_005508785.2 Acyrthosiphon pisum
TCTGAGCGGAGACGGTATATCAGTCTATGATATTAAGACATATATATACTTATCTATGGTATTAAAAAAAAATTGACCTATAATAGGTACCTATAATAAATTCCAAATTAATCATATCATAATATCTATTAGGAACTTATAAGTTATAACGCGTTATACATCAACAAAAAACCGTGGTAAAATCATAGATATATAATAGTATACTTTAGAAATTTCAAGTATACCCAAGAATAATATTATACAATCACAACAAAATAACTAAAATAGTTATTCTAGGTTTTTAATATGTAATTTCGTCCAAATTTGTAATTAAAAAGACTATAAAAATAAACTGTGTAAATGTATTTTTTAGATTTTTTGGTAACAGAATTAATTACTTACGTGGAATCTTGTTTTAAATTTTCAATTCTTAGATACAAAAGTTGAACATTTTATAAATTTTTAACTACAAAATAATTTTTCAAATTAAAATTTGATAAATTTTGTCAAAATTCGATCTTTAAATGCTTATAAAAAAAAATTGTGCCTATGTATTTTTAATTAATATTGTAACAATATATCAGGAGCTTTGTATTAAATTTTTACACTTTTTGGCCGAACAGATAAAACTTTATTGATATTTATAGAAAAAAAAACTAAAAAAATTGAAAACTGAAAATGTCCGTAAACAGCTCAAAAAGAGTCAAAATATTTTCAAAATTGTATGGTGTATAGGAAATGCTAATATAAACATTCAGTAAAATTTTCATGTATCTGCAGTTATTCGTTTTTGAATTACAACAAAATAAGGAAATCGCTACATGAGAAATCGAGTGAATATCCAATGTTGTAAAAATTTGAATTTCAAACGATCATAAAAATTTAATTTTACTTTCTTATAGATATTTTTTGTTTGATAAAGGTAGATAATCTTATAAGAAGCTTGTATTACATTTTCATATCTTAGATTTAAAAGAAAATTTTTATGATTTCTACTCGAAATATTTGCAAATTTTCGTGATTTTCCATATTTGTCATTTTTTACTTTAAATGCTATAAAAAAAACTG
>NW_021766300.1:0-1192 GCF_005508785.2 Acyrthosiphon pisum
TCATAGTTGGTTGCAATATTTCTGTGTTGTCATATGCCATTTGATTGCATAACAAGTCATGTATTATCCAGTAAGTACCTTGGTTAGGTATACATTTGAACAAAAATAGTATATTATGTATAAATGATTAAACTGAAATTAAAATGTCTTAAGTTAATAACATATTGTATTATTTATTTTAATTTTTGCAACTACCAACTAGTGAAACTTAGTACTTACCCATAAATTGTACAAATGTAATCGCCAAGCATCCAATCCACGTGTCATAAATCAATTCAGGTACATATATGTTTGATTTAAGTATTAAATTATTAAATAAAATACGTAAAATACAATATGTGGTAAATAATAATAAAGACAATAATTATACTTTATAGAAGAACCAATAGGGTATTAGGTATATTAAAAAATAAAATACGACCACGAGTGACGGACTCACGGATTCAGTTTGTTATGAATTATGAGTTATCTTATAACCTTAACCGTTTATTTAATAACTAACGTATTTTTATGTGATTAACGTTAACCCAGTATAAGGTATACTTCCATATCATATAACCACGGAACCACGATGTCAGCTGCAATTATTGCAGAGAGCACAATATAAGATAGTAGGCACTATCAGTCTCTAGCATAGATAATAGATAACCAGTCTAATCAGACATCATCGTATTGTTGTGTGTCCGTTGTCACTTGTCACAAATTGTCCGTACTCCATACTTAATAGGTATTTAATGGGGTCGAGGGGATTACACGCGAGTATTGCGCATGTGACACTAATAGTCCAATTACTTAAAATATGACATTATGACAATAAGTTATTGTAGCGGAAGCGAGTAGGTACAATGATTATCACTATTATACCTTGGGTTCAAACGATAAGGAATTTATTACTTTTAACTTCTGGTCTTTATAATCGATAAGTATTATTATGACCAGTGGCGAAATCGCCTTCCGTGGGGCGAACGGCGGACACCCAAGCAAATGGATATTATACAATACATTTAGGGGCACAATTCAACCTTACTGCGCCTACTTGAATTGATTTTAAAATGTAATACCTTTTGCCCTGGGGCATAAAAATCGTAATAACTGCGGTATCTACTGACGAGATACAACACAATATTTACTTTACACACAAATACCTCCCAGAACAACTCAACTTTGAAGAACAATATCTCATCAACGGATT
>NW_021766301.1:0-1904 GCF_005508785.2 Acyrthosiphon pisum
GTAGGCTTTGGAATTCGTGATTTTGGCGGCGGCTCGTCTGCTAGCCCGTCAGGCGCTGGAGTGCTCGGCGCGGCGACCAACTGCCGCTCCGCTCGAGCTCGATTCTAGGTCACGGTTCGCGCGGCCAGCTGCAACGCGTCCCTAGTGTACTTCACACACGCCCTGCAGTTGCTCCACCCAGCCCCGCAAAATCGGACACAATGGACAAGGATCGGGAAGCCCCACTACTCGAATTCCTAGTCAAGGCAAAAGGAGGTAGTCAGTGCTAAGTTTTAGGGCAGGTATACATAGGCGTAGATGACAAAATTTTCATCGTGGATAGGCATGGGGTCGTGCACTTCCTCCAGGTGGAACCTGCTCCTATTACAAGTAGAAAAAGAAGCAACACCGACCAAGAAGCCGAAGTCTAAATCGATGCCGACCTCAAAGCAACTTATACTGCTGCTGCTCAGAGGCTCAGTTTGATGGCGACACATCTCGCGGGTACTGAACACGGTGCCCAAGCAAAAGCAGCACTTGAGGAATTGACCTTCCTCAGTCACAGAATTTTTGCCACCGCCGGAGAAAAACCCCCACCCTCAATCGAGAGGGAAGCCATAGGGACGCAGTCCAGCAGACCAAACAGCCCCCAGGCCATCACCGATGTCCAAACAAATGCGACAGTGGATAGGCAACGCCCTGCCCCACGTGCAGTCATCTTCGGGTCATCCCTACACCAATGGAAGCTGCCCCTGACGATCCCTCCAGGGCGGATTTCCCCCCCCCTCTCAACTTCCAGGTCAGCTCCAAGGAGGCTATATCTGATGAAGAACTCTGCACTTATTATCAAGGTTCCGACCGGCTCCTCATTTGAGGAGACAGTTAAGGTCATCCAGGAGTCAGGGGTTAACCCCGATGACTTCGGAGCCACGGTCACAGGAATGAGAAAATCCAAAGCTGGTGACATTGTCGTTGACCTGGGCAAAAGCCGAAAGTCCAGAGAGGCAGCCGTCCCGTTTAAGAAAGCTCTCACCGAAAAGCTAGCTGGTGCCATAGTCACTGTGGCAGCTTCTGGCACCTTAGTAGATATGGAGGTCATCGACCTCGAACCCACCTCCATCGCCGATGGTGTTCTTGCAGCACTAAAAAGCGCTTTCCTGGCGTCAAGCAAAGGTGACAAGTAAATTGAGTCAGCAGTCAATGACATTAAAATCACCTCCATGTGGAGGTTGAAGAACGGGCAGCAAGTAGCCAAAGTTAGCGTGCCAACGCGGCCTCGCGTTTTTGGGATTTTGAATTTTGAGTTTTTTTTTAATTAGTAGATAGCGTGTTTTTACCTACTCTCGCTCTCACTTGTGCCGGCGCGGTTCAAATGATAACTATATAAAGGCTTTCCATACTTATTACTATCAGTGCGTAGTATTCCCTGTCCCTCTTGATATCGGGTCATGTTTATACACTGGATAGTGTTGTAGTCTGTGAGGCTACATCAATCACAATGGAATTTATATCCACGTTTAATGAACAGGGAAGAGGATACGCCTTAATTTTTTACTACTCAATTTTATTGAATAAATTACCAAATTTTAAATGTTTTTACTTAACATCTTAGCATAATATATGCCATAGTATAATATAATATAATGTCCACAAAAAACATCCATTCAGAAAAATTATTTAAGAAGAAATGCAAATACGTTCATGAAAAAAATTCATGGTAGTAAAAATATCGATATCCGTCAATAATTATCGATATCACAAATATATCGAAACTAAAATATCGATATGAAAATATCGATATATCGATATATTTTTTGCCATCACTAGCCACGGCTTCGGTCACTCCCAGGGTAGTTGTTCGGGACCGGGATTTGAAAGACTCCTGCCGCAGGTGCGGGTCAAAAGATCATAAGAAAGGGATTGCT
>NW_021766302.1:0-1220 GCF_005508785.2 Acyrthosiphon pisum
CTTCTATTACATTTTAAAATCTTAGATTTAAAAAGAAAAATGTTTACGAATTCTTAACTCAAAATAATTTTCTAATTTTCGTGATTTTTCTATATTTTGTCAATTTTTGAACTTTAAATGCTTATAAAAAAAAACTGTGACTAAGTATTTTTAATACTTTTCATCTGCTTTTGAAACAATATACTAGGAGTCTTTTATTAAATTTTCAACCTTTTTTAATCAACAAATAAAATTTTATTTATATTTTTAGAAAAAAAACTAAAAAAAAATGGAAAATAAAAATGTCCGTAAAGAGCTCAAAATATATCATAATATTTTGAAAATGTTATGGTGTATAGAAAATGCTAATATAAACATTCAGTCAAAATTTAATGTATCTACGGTCATTTTTTTTAAAATTACACCAAAAACCAAATTCAATTTTGTGAAAAATCGATTTTGCGTAAAAATTCCCGTTTTTCCTTAATTTTTCTTTGGTTTTTCTTGGCGCTTTTGAAAATTACTGGAAATTTTAAATTTTAACCTCCTCATTGCACCAACGATATTCACTTTCCAATTGAATAATATACTGAAGTTGAAAATCGAAGCATTATTTAGACTACTTATCGTGTACACAGACACAAAAAAAAATTTAAAAAAACACACATCATTGTAAAATCAATACATTCATCGTTCCACTCAGAAACTGAAAAACTTCTTAACTTTATATAGGTAGTAATTTTGTTTAATGTATTATATAATATATATTATATAATAATGAATATTTCTGTACAATATAATTATTTAATAATAAATAAAAAATATTATAATTAATACATCTATAATAATAAACGATTATGATGTTTTTTTTTTACAAAAAAAAATAATCACTGATGAAAATAATATTAAACAAAATAATTCCGATTTAAGTCACACACGGTATTTTTGACACGTTTGTGAAATTAAAAATACATATATATTCAACAAACAATAGATAATTGTTTTAAATAGCATTAAATGATAGCTTGACTTGGACATTGAAGATATTAAAGTACACGAAATAATGTAAATCACTTAAAATGAGTAATTTGAAAAATTATAAATGCCCGGTATTTTAGACAGCGATGTGACTAACTGGGGTTAATAATAAATAAATTGTTTGGGGATGTACTAATGTGTATAATAAAAATAATTAATATGATATTATATTTTAAATAATAATTAAAATATTCGACTTACCC
>NW_021766303.1:0-8046 GCF_005508785.2 Acyrthosiphon pisum
ATTTATATATATATAAATGTAGGAAACCTATGCAAACCTATGTTTATATTCTTTCCTTCCCTTTTATAATTCTAATTGAAACTCATAACGACTAATGCAACTTTTAAATAGCTAGCAATTCAAAGAATTAAAAGCTTATAAGCAGTTAAAGCAACCAGCTAATGTCATTACTGTACATATACAAAAACTTAAAATATATATATTTTATATTACCTATATATGAAAACATGTATAAGCTAATTATGACGGCGCATTGGAGTATTAATGGCAGGCCAATTGTTAACATTTTTTAAGTTAGTGGTGCCATTGCACACCCTGCCCCCCCCCCCCCCCCAAATGACGCCCCTGCATATTATACAAATGCAAACACAATTTTTGATGTTTGTCAATATAAAACGGAAATATCCCTCGAATTGCTTTGCAACACCACCTCAGGTAGGTCACAGGGTAAAAAATAGCATAATACCTAAGAGCGATGCCCACGTGGCTACTTGTTCATTGCGCTGTGGTCGGACAAAAAATCGAAAAAATCCTTCGACTTGTTATGTAAAACACACCTTGGGTAGACCTCAGAATTAAACAATGTTGTTAAAAAGCAAATAATCTGCCAGCATGGTCACTTGCTTGCTGCGCTGAGCTCGGGAAATAAAATTGAGGGCAGACGGATAACCTAACATTGTTAGTTACAGTAACACAAGTATAATAGTGGGTTACTTCGCCTGCCGGCTCCGGTCACCAAAGTAGACAAACTGAAGGTCGTCCACCCGGCATTACAGCGGTGTTGCGCGCATGAGTATAATATAAACGGAAAATCACGAATTTTGGAAGGCTATAACTTCCATAATAATGATTTGCACAAATTTGTTTTTGCGCCATCGTTCTTAACTCGTCTATACAACCCTTTGGAAAAAAAAGGTTGCCCGGAAAAATTGACTTATATATTTAATTTAAAACTTTAATATTCTAAAAATGTTTATTCATGCCAAAATGCGATAAAATGTGGTATAATTATTATAACACGTTACCTTTAATAATAATATAAATATTAAATTTACTATTTATTTTTATAAATTATCTGAATTGCTTAATAATTAATAATAATTATTAGTACTCTGAAAAGTTAAATAAATCTATCGACTTTTCGACTAGATTATAATACAATTTTTTTGTTTAATTGAATGCTGTATTTTAAAATCATTTAATTTGTTGGTGGAGGCGTGGTCGGGCGGTGTAAAATTTACCTCCTTAATTCTTTTTCGGTACCGCATTGGCATTAAATCACGATTTAACATCATCTTGATTCATATATATTGATCTTAATCAAAATGTTCCGATCATATAAACTTTTTTTTAATTGTTTCGGGCTTAAAACGTCCAACTCAATATTTCCTAAAAGCAAAGGTGAATTAAAAATCTAAATCTACTTATAATCTTAATTCAAATAAAAATAAATATTTATTATAAAACATTTTATGATAATATGACTAGGAATTATTGATCACTTTGGCACCGCCTATATATACATTATGAATATTCAAACAAATAATGAGTGATTAATAAATACATGCCGGTGTGAATTAATCATTTTTTTTTATTAAATCCGTATTCACAGGGTCTGAAAAGGTAATCCTTTATGTGAACTCCTATGTACATTTTTGCAATTAAAAAAAGAGTATTGTCTTTCTAACGATTAAATATACATTATATATTCAAATAAAAAAATAAACAATATTGTAATATTGTGCAAGCCCGAAAAAATATAATTATTTAATAATTATAAAACAATTGAAATCGATAATGTTTAAGTTAAAAACAAAAGGAAGGACCATTTACAAACAAGTAGACACGTAACACGTTCAATTTAACATGATAACGCCCAACGAAATAATGAATAATAAACATAGGCGCGCGCACGGGGTATGCAGCGTAGCGCTTGCATACCCTGCGGACAGACGCTTGTTTTAGGGGGCACATAAATAGTCTGAGACGACACTGGACTCTCAGTTCCTAATTTAGACTGGTGGTAAATAATACGGCGATATGGACTTGTTTTTAAATTTACTCTGAGTGTTTCTCAATAATTTGAGGTTTTTTAATAACACCGCACAAGAATTTGGTTGACGATAGTACTGAGAACCAGGCATATGATCCAGATCTCGATGAAACTTTAATTATTGATGATGAGTAGGTTGTTTATTTTATTGATATTTTTTTTTTTATACTCAGATGTATTTTATTTGTTTGAAGTTTAAACGTACAAAGATATTATATTTTATTTTGATTTGTTATAATATTTGGTTATTTGTTATAATTTTTTGATAATTATTATTAAAGTAAGTTCTATTAAAAAAATTAATCATTCATTCTATGTGATATAAGCTCATAAAGGCTATTAATATTAGTATTTCTATTTTTTATGTAGTACAAAACAAAGACTATTAATTGTATAAGTATCTTTATGTGATATCAGTAAACAAAGACTATTAATATTGTACAAGTATGGGATAAAATTAAACATTCAATAATAAATAAAAAAGTTTTAAGCATTATAAACCTTGTAATTAATCAATTTAAATTAAGAGTTAAGTCAAACTGTAAAGAATCTAAAAGGCATAAGTCATGGTCATGAAATAGAAATGGCTTAACTACAATTATCTTGTAAGTCCTTAATATTTTCATAATTATATTACTAAATATATGTTTGACATGGAAAACTAATATAGAAAGTATTAGGAGTGGGAATAAAAACATTTCATTTTCACTTGTAGCAATTTTCAAAATTTGATTTACTTGTTTTGAAAAATGTTCAAAATTGACTTAAGCAATAAGCCTTTTCTTCCCAGGAACCTACAATATCATGAATCATGAAAATAACGAAATATTACGAAATATTGTATTATTTACTTTGTGGAAAGGAATATTGGCTCCTAGAAACGCTCTGCACATATCCATATAAAATGTTGATTTTTTACCGACCACATTGGAAATAAGTTGTTGTGACTGAGTTTGTTTCTGTCGATCAGCTGTACGAATGTGTTTAACCGTCTTTATATGTTGTTCGACGGTAAAACGACGTTCAGATCCGACTTTAGTTTCACACACCTTACAATATAAAACCAAGCCATCCGTAGAAAAAACATCATTTCCGAATTCGTTTACAAAACTTTTAAGACGAATAGAACAAGATGACTTAGATTTCGGCATTTTTAACTAAAAGTATAAAGCTAACCGCGGAAAAATATAATACTCGTTACGACGTAGGTACACGAAAACACGGCGATTAAAGTCGTACTAATACGTCGTTCGATCGTTGCCACATACCTAGGTACTCATGTAGTAGGTACTCATGGCATGTAATTATGTTATCAAATGAAATAATAAATATTCCGGAAAAACACAATATAAAAATATACATTACAACTTGTAATTTAAAAGTAATAAACTGATAGACGTGATAGACTGTTGTTGATGTAATTAATTTTATAATTGCGTTAAACAGATCGTTTAATTTTTAAATAATAGAAAAATGTATTGAAATAAGCATTTTTATTTTTAAAATTCCAAAATATGCAAAATAAAAATAGTATTATTTGATTCAGTAGAACATGAATTAAATTTATATCTAGGTTAGCATTATTGTTAATTAAATGTACAAATACTATCTATTTATATAAAAAAATATTGCATATTTTAATTTAAAATTTAAACTTTATTTTTGTTTAATTTTTATATACCTACCAACATTTTTTAAACATTTTTAATCTGAGACGAAAAAATATATTTTTAAACATGTAACCAGAGTTATGCCATATTTATTCAAATTAGTATGTATTCAAATTAAAAATTATTACTGAAACTAATATTTTGCGATCAATATTTCCATGCGGTAAATTTATTGTAATAGCGATCAATGCATACTTTAAATACCTATCTCATAGTCCTTACTTTGTTTACTTTAAATAAAATGTCCCTGTTTTCTATAAATGTATTATACGTTTCTGGTTCATCGCTAAACCATTTGAGATTTACTAATTAAGACATACCTAAAACATTTTAGGTAAGATTATACGAGTAGTAACTTTTATGAAGTTGACTTGAAAATTACTTTTCCACTATTTTTAAACTGCACTAAATCTAGGCCCTAAACCCTTCAAAATTAGGTTATATATATTGAATACCATTTAGAATGTTAAAATGTAAAAGTGAAAAAAAATTATTTAAAAACGTAAGAAAGTCGTTTTCATGTAAATTCTATGACAAATTCAAATATATATTTTCAGAAATGTTATAGAATAAATGGATTAGTTAATACAATTGGCAAAAGATAACTGTGTAGGTACTTTTGACAAAAAATAAAAAATAAATAATATTTATTGGTGCGTTAATGAAATGCATGAGTAGTCCGTTTTTACTTATTTTTTTTACACATAATGATAAAAAGCAGGTAAGTGGATGTCGCTCTGCTGTACAGTAGATTAGAAGTGGGTCATTGTATAGTAATGGTTGTATTAGGCTTGAATTCAATGATATATCATTGTATATAAGAAAGACGATTCTGAGTGGAGACGGTTTGTCAGTCTGGATATTTTATACTTTGTTATTATTTATTTTATCATGTAAGTTGAATTAATATTAAAATATTATAATTTTTTATTCGTTTCTATGGTGATATACAAAGCGTTAGAAATTAAAATCCCATTTTTAGCGTTTTTTCGTAATTTTCCGGTGGTTTTTCCCGTGGCATTAAATAACTATTGAGAAAATCGAATAATGACCTCTCTAAAGTATCACCTTGATCCAATTTGCTAAAAGATAAGGTACTAGGTATATGTTGAAATCGAAACACTCCTTCTGGAAGAAATTTTGTATACAGGATATAAAAAGAAAAAAAACACCATTGTAAAAACAATAGCTTCCTCGCTCCGCTCAGAATCTAAAATCTATACATTGGCACATAAAAAAATAAAAAATGAAAATAAGTTAAAAGCAATGCAAAAAATTGTCTCACCGAAACCGTGCAGTTCGAACTCGAGCATCGGTTATCGTTTGCGCATCACTACTGTTAATTTTAACCTTTTTCGGAAGACAGTTACACAATGTTCGATTTTTGGGTTATACATTAGTTGCGCGTCGACCGTTTAAAATTAATATCATTTGAGCATAAATATTATTTAACAATAGAACTGAAACAAGGTGTATACCCTAAAACGCAAATTATTGTTTCCTAACTTTAATCTTGAAATTTAGATATGTGCGAATTTTAAGATTAAATATGGAGAACAACTTGTGTTTTTGAGTATACACCTTTTTCAGTTCTATTGTTAAATAATACAGTTTATTAAAAAAATTTCAATAATCACGGTCATAATAGACACGAGCGATGATTTACTAATAGTGTTTGTATTTATTTTTTACATATGATTTATGACAATCATTGAATTTTTAATTAATTATAATTTTTATACCCTTCTATTATTCAGCATGTTGCTGGCGGATTATAATCACTAGGATCATGAGGCTCGAGCCTAGGGTAAACTAGGCAACTTGTAGGGGGTGGCAAATTTTTTATAATATATTATTTTTACTCTAAAAAAATGAGAAAAAAAAGATTAATAACATTCAAATGGGGTACTCATCACTTTTGGTACCTATCTAAAAATACAAAATTTAATAGTTTAAATCTCTGGCGGCAACCTATTCTTGAAACGTCGATTTGTTCTTGCATTTCTACTTGCATAGTTACGCAATATGCGTAACGCATAAGAAGTACGCTAAATAAGAATTAGCCAAAATCGTCAATTTTTTTCTCACTCATAAAGCGACTGAGAATATTAAAAATCGATTTAATATAAACTGATTGACATTAATATTGTTAGCGACTTAGACATCAGTCAGGTCCCGGACCTAACCCGGACCGGGATCCAAGTTTGGTCCGGTCTGGGTCTAAATGATTTTATATCCTTGGTTTAGGTGTTCGGTTCAGGGCACAGTCATATTATAATGGGTGAGGTTTGGTTAATATGTTTTATTTTTAATAAAACTGGTATGGTCTTTTTTTATATAATAATGTTCTGGGTTAATCAATTTTCATACTTGGAAAAATAATATTATCTGTGAATTTACTTATAATGATTTATAAATAGCATTTGTTCGTATTTTTTAAAAAACGGCCATTCGCTCGTCATGCCTTATCGCCTATCGGTTATTGAATAATAATAAAAATAGTAATAATAATAATAATTATAATATTATTATGTTCTATCAAAACAGGAAATTACAACTACCAAATAATATAGTATAATATTGTTCATTTGTTCCCATACATAATATAATAATATTTTTCCCACGTGAATGTAAGAAATTTGATCACTACTAAGTATAAGATCTACTTGATTCGTGAGTGGGGTTGATGTCGGCTGGAGTGCACTTTGAACAGACCATCGCCGTGTACACATTATTGTGTTGTAATGCGATTGTCATATAGACGATGTATAGGTACCTTGTACCTACCTACTGACCATTTTCATACAAAATCGTGGCGCCGGGACGTCGTGGCATATACATATTTACCTTATCAGCGTCGTCTCTATTGACAATCGTAAAATGGTATAACAATTTATTATTATTTTTACATATATATATATATATGCCCATATGTATAATGTATAAAAATGGGTGTTATTGTATATTTTATAGGGACCTATGCATACTGCAGGTGTTCTCCTTGACCCTTGTACCCGTGGTGGCGACATTTCGACGCCAAGACGTGTCGCCACGAAAACATAATACCTACGGAATTTCGTACTGTGAAAATTGTACAAAATATACACTATGACTATGGTGCCATACACAAGGTACAAGGACTCAGGGGTTTCCAAACAGTGGGCCGTGACAGGTCAATGTCGGCGATTTTGATCCGTATATTATAGTATTTTTGTTAGAACATATTTTATGACTATACATTATATTAGTAGATGCTAGAAACAGTCTCAGTATCATTCATATTATATTGGTTTAACCTGTCTGAGTGATTTGTGCATTTTCTCAAATGAAAGTTATAAAATCTGAATACTGTTTTAATCTTTTTGTTTAAGTTTAAGATTCAAATCTACACGCTTTCTGATAATCATTTAGAGCTGTCACCAGCAACCAGTGGAATTATGCATGTAGAATATAACGTTTTTAATTTGTATAGTTATGAAAAAAAAATTAAAAAATGTGAAAAAATATAATGTTAACAGGTACATACTACAAATCTTGCAAATAATGACACTTTTTAACTTTTATCAGAAAACACAATAAAATAAAACATTAAATGTAAAAAAACTCCACCCATTTTCACCAAAATTTAAAGTTGTAATCTAGTTACGTCTCTAAATAAAATTAATCCGTTTCACTATATTGTCAAACTATCATTCGTGAATACAAACTACACGCGATTCTAGGAAATTAACTTATATATACGATTTGTTATTAGTATTGGTAAAATACTAGAAGTTAAAATACCTACGTAGTTTTGCGATCAAACAAAGACTAAAACGACTCAGTACAGCTTATCATCAAGTCATTTTATATCATATTGATTATAATAATGAATAGTTAATTTTATAATTTTTATTCTTTTAAAGATAAAAAGAAAGTATCTATCTGAAACCTCAGACTCTGCAAAATAATTGAACTTAACTTGGTGATTCAAGTTAAAATTTTAAAAATTGTATTGCATAATGAGTATATAATAATATAGACTATATTATATGGTCTAAATACTATCATTGAAATAGACAGTGCTCGAATTAGGGGACGGAACGTTTTATTTTGTTAAAATAATATTGTATTTTTTATTTTTTTAAATTATATAATATTATATATTATTTCATAAGATATTAAAATTAAATGTAGGTATGGGTTTTTTTTATGATAATTGATAATAAGTTATGAGTAATTGAAAAAAAGACGCGTGACGTCATTGGGCCTGTCTCATCGTAATTGGCCTATCTTATACGTGGAAAAGCTTCTCGCTCACACAACGATTTACCAAGCTAAAAA
>NW_021766304.1:0-496 GCF_005508785.2 Acyrthosiphon pisum
TTATTTCGTGAATTTTGACATTTTTGACATTTTTAAAAAAACCTACACCGTAGTAACAATAGTGATATGCAGTATATATTTCTGATATTTAACAAAAAGCGTTTATTTCGTGAATTTCATGATTTTTGACATTTTTAAAAAAACCTACACCGTAGTAACAATAGTGATATGCAGTATATATTTCTGATATTTAACAAAAAGCGTTTATTTCGTGAATTTCATGATTTTTGAATAAATCTACAGCAGCAGATGCTGATAGTAGGAGTTAATTACTGATAAAGAGATTTATACACCGCACACGTTACGAATAATCGTTATCACTGATGAGGAGTGGTTACTGATAAGGTTACGGTTGCGGTATCACTGATAAGGTTACACTTACTGATAACAACGTCACACACGTGAACGATAGGCTGCTGAGGGTGGTAGGGTGGTAAGGGTGGTAAGGGTGGTAAGGGTGGTAAGGGTGGGAAGGGTGGGCAGTGGTTAATATGCC
>NW_021766305.1:0-747 GCF_005508785.2 Acyrthosiphon pisum
TAAAGTTGTATACTTAAATAAGTTTTATTACATTTCGAGCACTTTTCGCTGTAGGCGTATTGTCCGTTCGGGAATCGACTTTCACCCGAAATGACTGATAGCTAGACACTCAAACTCAGAATCCGAATTTCCGATTTCAACTTACACACTCAAGAACCGGACATAAACGTCCGGTGCATGGTCTGCGATCCGACGTAGTCGGATTGCCTACCTGACTAGCTACTTGCATACGAGCGACTTACACTTCCACTGCATCCGATCCGCTGCAGACGAATTGTCCGTTCGGGAATCGACTTTCACCCAAGAAGACTGATAGCTAGACACTCAATCTCAGAATCCGAATTTCCAATTTCAACATACACACTCAAGAACCGGACATACACGCCCGGGGATTCTGCGATCCGACGTAGTCGGATTGCCTACCTGACTAGCTACTTGCATACGAGCGACTCAGACCCCTACTGCACCCGATCCGCCGCAAGCGGATTGTCCGTTCGGGAATCGACTTTCTCCCGAGAAGACTGATAGCTAGACTCTCACACTCAGAATTCGAATTTCCCGATTTATTCACATACGAGAACCGGACATACACGCCCGGGGGGTCTGCGATCCGACGTAGTCGGATTGCCTACCTGACTAGTGTTACGTCCCAACTGACGTCGATACATACACCCACGCAGAGATGAACACTTGATGTATTATGTTGTAACGGATGGTATCCGTTTCCTTTCAAACGATACAAGTAAA
>NW_021766306.1:0-6649 GCF_005508785.2 Acyrthosiphon pisum
AGCATTATTAAGGTCTAATGTGGGAGCTTGAAGAATTTATTAGTAGCGTTGAAACGATCCAGAATTTCGTTTCCAAAATGCACAATATACACCTGTTTCTAACTTACACGTCTTGTCCGTTTGCTTCATCACGTGTTTTTGGTAACTCATTTAAATTATTAGATATACTGTCAAGAGTCGATTTTATTTGAGAATATAATTAGAAATTTTTGCATTATTAGGTCGATCGGTAGAATGGTCAAAAGATAGGTATGTTTTGACTAAAATAACTGCACGTCACCGATCCCCTTAATATCCATTCTCTAATTATTATAATAAATTAATTTTAATATTTTCTACTTCGTATAGATTATTAAAATTATTTAATTTTAAATTTATTATAAATATTACTTACTTAAACAATTGAACAGTACAGGCTCATGAGTATTCTTGGCTGATCATAATGAAGTAACGAGATTTAGTCGAAAAGTGGAATGTACAAAATAATAAATAATTCACAATAAAGGCATAAACGCTATAAACAGCGATAAGCCGATAACGATTATAGACGTCTTGAATTTTCCAACATTTTACATTGTGATTTGTGACAGATTAAATTATGATTTTTATATATACTCGTATAAACATACACATGTAATTATATAACCCGCAACTTTACGTCACCGTGATAATGCAATAACAACGACTGTAGTATACTGTAGTACAATTTAATTTATATTTTATACCTAATTCATTTTTATTTTCAAAACTATATTTTTTTTTTAAAATATAGTTTGAGAACCCAAAATTTGGGTTCCAAATGCAATTTTATTTTTTAATTTTTTAATTTTTTTTTTTTCATTTCTGATTCGAGTCTCGGGGGCCCCTAAAACTTGGGGGCCCGGGGCATATGCCCTTAATGCCCCCCATCAAATCCGGCCCTGATTATATTGATATGTATATGCAATATGTTTTTTGTATAGTTTTTGTATAGTTCACATTGTGTATTGAATAATATAGTCATTTATATATAAACAAGGCATATTATGATATTAAGAGGACGCTACACATACATGTGTGTTGTCTCCGTCTTGCACACGCACGACATAGTCACTTATAAAACAAAAAAATCGGGACTGTATTTTGAATAGGCATTTTTCAACTTCCATTGTAGCATTATATTAGGAGCCTTGTACAAAATTTATTAAACGTATTTAATTCACATAACAGTTTCAGAGACCTAATTGGACAATATAATAGTATAACCTAACCTAACCTTTTTTTTTTTTTAATCGCAACTGAACGGGAACTATCGTAGATACTCCATCCGCCCAATCGCATCATTTATTGAATAGAATGAACACAATTTACAAATTATATATGTTACACAATTACAAAATAAGAGGCTCTATCCTCTCAAAATTCGCTTTCAGCGCACATTATAAAAAGCCTTAACTAATTTGTCTGTTGCTGGCCCGCCGCTTGTTGCCTGGACCGCTCATGAGCTTCGCGCGTAGTCAAAATCTTCGTTACAAGGTTCGTCACTCTGCACCAGTCCTCCTTGGATCGTAGCATGATTCCAATGACATTATCTGCCGACAACTCCTCCACCCCGAGGTACACACATGCCGTTACTCTGCACCGGGACGCATCGCATTGGAATACTGCGTGTTCAGCTGTATCTGGCGTGGTGCCGCATAGTGAACACGCTGTAGTCGTGGCGTTCCCGAATCTTGCAAGATTCTCGTTGAAGCACCCGTGTCCAGTCAGCAGCTGGCTCAGGTGAAATGTGACATCACCGTGTGCCCTGCTCAGCCAAGGTCCCAGGTCGCTGTTCAGCCGGTGCGTCCATCTCCCGTTGCCGGCAGCGTTCCACGCGGCTTGCCACTTGGTCAACGTTGTCACTCTAGCCTTCTCTGTCTGTACCCTAGTAAATACTAACCCTCTCCTCCGCTAGTAGCTTCAAGGGGGGCATTCCTGTGACGACCGATGCTGCCTCGTGGGACACCGTGCTGTAGCAGCATGCGACCCGCAACATCACTCTTCTGTATGCTGATTCCATCTTGGATATTGCTTTCACCGTCATTGAAGGATACCAGAAGGGAGCACCGTACAGCAGACGAGACGTTACCACAGTTGCTAGTACCCTTCTCGTTTTTTGCCCCGCTCCTCTGAGGTTCGGCAATATCTGTATTACCTGCCGACAGGCGTCGCCAGCCCTCGCTGCAGCGTAATCGCCGTGCTCCTTGAAATGAAGCCTGGAGTCAAGCAGTACTCCGAGGGATTTAACATACTTCACCGACTCAAATCTAAGGGGGCCGCATCTGACCGTCATGCTGTTCCTTTTGTTCCGGTTGGTGAGCATAATCGCCTCGGTTTTTTCGATCGCCAGTTCTAGTCCATTGGCCGTCATCCAATCAATGACGGTCTGGAGCCCCTCTTCCAGTCTCTCCTCGAGCAGGAATGGCACCGATGCGGTTGCTACCAGCGCAACGTCATCGGCGAACGCGATGATTTCGACATCCGTCGGTAGCTCGATCCTCAACAGGTCATCGTACAGCACATTCCATAAATCGGGCCCTATAACTCAGGTAACTCGGTGTCCTCTTCCGTTCCAGCGAACTAAAGATACCTGCCCAGGGTGCGCTGTTGAATGCATTCTTAACGTCGAGGGTAAGCATTCCTACGAATAGGTTGTATGCTTGCCCTCTGCCGTTAGCGTCCTGGAATATCCTCCTCACCCTGCTCATGGCATCTATCGTAGACCTGCCTCGCTTAAACCCATATTGGTTATCGGAGGTGTTGCCGGAAGTAATTAGGTGCTCTCGGAGCCTCGCCGTTAATAACTTTTCAAAAAATTTCCCTGCTGAGTCGATCATACAAAGCGGGCGATACGCCGATGGGTTATCCAGCGGTTTCCCCGGCTTGCGGAGGAGAACTAGTTTCGCGGCTTTCCATCTTTCAGGATAAACTGCTGCTCTAATACAATTGTTGTACAAGTCAGAAAAGTATTTGGGGTGCAAGCCTACTGCCACCTTTAGCACCTCGTTCGGTATACCGTCCGGGCCTGGCGCTTTCCCGTTTGGTAGTGACTTTGCCGCCGACGCAACCTCGCTCGGAGAGATGTACGCCGCATCGAGCTCCTCCTGGCTGACTGGTACGATCTCATTTGTACCCACAGGTCTACTGGGGAACAGGGTGCCAACAATTGAGTCTAGACGGCCAGGCAAGTCCCGGAATCGGTTTCCTGGTGCTTAGTTTTTTCATAACAATTTTATACGGATGGCCCCATGGATCCTTATCCACCAATTCGCAGATCCGTCTCCAGTTCTCGTCTTTCACCGCCTGGATCATGGCAGAGACAGGGCTTTCCTTTCGCTTTTGAATGTTTCGCGTTCGGCGGCGTAGCCGGAAGTATTCGTTCTTTTCCTCATGCGAGTATAAGCCCTTCGCGCTTTTAAACACTTCTTCCTTTGCTAATTTAAATTGAACCTTTTTTTTTTTTTTTTTTTTTCCATGGTATCGCAGTCAGGGAGGGAAAGAGGTTTCCCCATTACTGCCTCCCTGACCACATCATTTATTTCAATAAATAACATCACAACAAATAAACATTAATTAAATAACAAAACATGGGGGCCTCTAACCACCCTGATTGGCCGTTTCAGCCCACAACAAATAAACTTAACTAATGGTTCTGTATTCTCATTTGGTGCTGGCGCTGCCTCTCCAATTTTTCTTTCCCGGAGAGAATGGTCTCCACCATCTGTTGAAAGAGTTCCGTGTGTCTCTTTGAAGCCTCAATTAACCTTCCCCGTTGGGATGGTTGTTCCGGGAGCTCTTGTTGGTCGGGACCGCACAGGAGGTAGGGAACGTCCTCTGGACCGACTGGATTCCTTAACGCCGCCGCAACGTCCGCTCTTGCCGCATCCCAGAATGGACAGGCGAATAACGTGTGTTCAGCATCATCGAACACGGCTGGACAGTGCACGCACCCCGGATTTTCGGCTTTCCTTCTCCGCCATAGATAGCTCTGAAAGCAGCCGTGGCCCGTTAGGGCTTGAGCCATGCGATAACTCACTTCCCTTGGTCCTTGGCTCCACCACCTTCATAAGTCCGGGATGAGCGCCTTCGTCCACGCGGCTTTGGTGGAGACGTCCCACATCTCCTGCCACTGGCCAATCATTGCATCCTCTTTCTGCTGCTTGGTCAAGACCGCACCTTCGTGCCTGAGAGCAGTGGCGCGTTTGCGGACGACTGCCTGCAGCGTGACTGGCGGCATCCTTGCCAAAACAAGAGCAGCCATGTCTGAAACTGTTCTATAGCATCTCGCCACTCTGAGGGCAGCGCACCTTTGAATCTGGAGCATCAGGTTCCTGTACTTGGCCACGTGCTGAATCTCATCAGCCCACACGTCGGCACCGTACAGCAGGCGGCTGTGTACCACACTCATCAGCAGGCTGCGCTTGGACTGGGCTGGACCACCTACGTTTGGCATTAGCCTGCCGAGCGCATAGGCGGCTTTCCTCGCGCCCGTCGTCACTGACTCCACGTGATCGCCGAAGGAGAGGCGGGTGTTCAAATTGACGCCTAGATATCTTACCGCCCTTTTGACGGCTACCGAGCACCCGTCTATGTGCAGTACTGGATCCCGATAAACATACTTCTTTGTTAGAACCACGCACTCTGATTTTTCTGGGGCGAGCCGCAATCGATTCTCTGCCATCCACTCGCAAATCATCCTGAGAACAGGGTTCACCAACTGTTCGATTAGATCCGCATTGTGGGCCACCGCCACATCGTCCGCGAATGCGACCAGTTTGATTCCGTCAGGTACTGGGAGCTGAGCACTCCATCGTAGAACAGATTCCACAGTGTTGGGCCCAGCACCGAGCCCTGAGGAACGCCACAGGTGACGGGGAGGCGGTCGTTGTCCCCTATTAACAATTCCCTGTACTCCATAAATGATCTTAGGATGTTCAACAAGTAGTTCGGGGTCGCACAGCGGCGTAGTGCCGCGTCGATTAGACTCCACGGAGCTGTATTGAAAGCGTTTTTAACGTCGATCGTAACCAGGACACACAAGTCTCTGTTTTGGACCGGGCCGCTGCCCGCAGCTTTGGCCACGTTCAGAACTTGGTGGATGGCGTCTACGGTGGATCTCGACCGCCTCCCAGACAGCAATTTTTTGTTTAATAATATTATTATAACATTATAATAACGAATAATATTAGTACAACGTTATTATAATAATATTATAATATTATAATTACAAAATGCTGTCTGGGCTGAAGCCAAATTGGAGATCGCTCAACGCACCAGCACTGTCGATGTGATGGGTCAACCTCTCCAGGAGCAGCCTCTCTAAGAACTTGCCGGACCCGTCCAGCAGGCTTTCGCTTTTGAATGTTTCGCGTTCGGCGGCGTAGCCGGAAGTATTCGTTCTTTTCCTCATGCGAGTATAAGCCCTTCGCGCTTTTAAACACTTCTTCCTTTGCTAATTTAAATTGAACCTAATCTAACCTAACCTAACCTAACTTATAAAGTAATAAATTATATTATAATAGTATATGAGAAAAATGTACGTACCTGCAGAAAAAAAAAACTATAATAGGTATTATATTTATTTTATTACTTGTAACATAATAATATGTACTAACCTATTTGCTACAAATATATCATTTTTAATGTAGAAAACATGATAATTTAAATATTAATACCAACAGGCGACAACAACAACAAAAACAATAACAATAACAATAATAATAATAATATTATGTATTCATTTTATTTCAGGACTATGAAGCTAAGACTTCTTTGCGTAGTGCACGATATGTGCACTAGGGACATTTTGGACCGTCATTTGGGTTTTGTTATTCACAAAACTCAAGTTGAAACTTTCGCCACATTTTCAAAAAAGGACCTGAAATATATAAACCAACAAAAGATCATGTACAATGAAGCGTGCGCTCCGTCTTCACGTTTCACCATCGAACGGTGCGCAATGTTCGATGAGGACGGCGATGTTGTTGCGAAGGTAGTGGCCTCAAAGAAGTTGAAGAATGGCACTGTGATTTCTGAACTGTGTGGTAGGCTGGTTACGGTTAGGGAATCATTTCTCAAGCGTTAATTCTTAAGCTTATATAAGTTTATATTTTAAAGTTTATTTTGATTCTGAATAAAATAGTAAACTTACTAGAGCATTTCTACATATTGCATACACAAATTCTAATGATTTTTCATTGTAGTATATTAAGTGATCTAACAGTGTACTCAATTATACCTTCCCCCAGACCAACAAACCATATTGAAATATTCCTTGGATTAATCAGTGTATCGTTATAGTACTGGAGGCAAGCATTATAATAATATATTATATAGAATATATATTTATAACTCAATACTATGATTATTGACAGGAAAGGCTTAGCAGTATTACAATAAATAGTTAGGACTAGCAAAATTCAACGATTAGAATTTTGTTTTGTTATGTTAAACACATCCGGGTAGTAGGTAACTCATGTGTTTACTCTATATTAATACCTGACATCCATTCAATTCAAACTCTAACTGCACGTGAGATCACTACAGTATTCTCATTATATTTTTTAGATTCTGAGTGGAACGATGAATGTATTGATTTTACAATGATGTGTGTTTTTTTTTTATTTTT
>NW_021766306.1:7829-8781 GCF_005508785.2 Acyrthosiphon pisum
AAGCATATTGTGTTGCAGAAAAAAGTAATGCTCGATTGGATAAAAATAAATAAAGAAAGTGTATAGTAAAACAAACAATAAGTGATCTGTTGGTATTATTATGTTTATTATGGTATGATAAAATATTATAAAATTCGTCAAACGGAAAGCATGTGTTACATTGGTAATCGGAAAAAAAAAATCCCCCGGAAAAAAAATCCCCCGACTACAATATTACTCACAACCACATGCAAATGGTTGAATAAATATTTTTCAAACGTTAATTAGTATCTATAATTAATATTATATAATTACCACCTATATTTCGTATAGTATTGTTGTATACCTATACTAAATATTTTTATATGTTATTTTTTTACTGTGAGTAGGTGACACAGAACAATCATATTATATAACATTTTAAGTTTTGAAAACGTAATATTTTATATTATATAACATTTTAAGTTTTGAAAACGTAATATTTTATTTCGAGGATTTAATTTTTACAGAATTATACCAACATAATGTGTATTATTATAGTAATATAAAATGTCATTGTTAATTTTTCGAAAATTATTTATATTATTATTATTATCTATATTTTGAATAATATTTTTGTATAGTATGTTTTTAACTGTATTATTTGACGTATCGATCATTCGAAATATTTATATATGCTATACCAATTTGTGAAGTTGTTAAGTTAGTTAATTTGAATTACACGTAATATATTATCGTAATTAAAAAAAAATATCATTTATAAATTATAATATAATATAATATAATATAATATACGTATTTGTAATTAAATATTAATTATAGATACTAATTATTAACGTTTAAAAAATATTTGTTCAACCATTTGCATGTGGTTGTGAGTAGTATTGTAGTCTGGGGATTTTTTTTTTCCGGGATTCGTTATATTATATTGATTGATAAATACCTACGATCTGCGTTGAACGTTTTAAAAAAC
>NW_021766306.1:8881-11575 GCF_005508785.2 Acyrthosiphon pisum
ATTTTTTTTTTCAACGTTTTTTATACTTCTTTTTTGTTCTAAAAAGTGGTCCAATTTACCCACATATATGGGGTGAAGTGGACCAGGCATTTGATTTTAATTAAAATTTAAAACCACTTAGATCAATTCTAGCTTTGAAGTGGACCACTAAATTGAATTTTTTTCAAATATACCTATTCTTGAGCATAACAATTATTTTCCCCTGTTTATTCATAATATAAGCAATATTATAAGCTAAATTTAGAAATATAATTGTTATTAAATAATTTTCGTAAAGAAATTTGATTTAATAAAGCTTTAACTCTCAGTGTTATATTTTGTTCAGTGTACTTAAAATTATAGCGACAATTATAAATTTTCCTGTTACTTTTTGGTGTTTTGAGGGGTCTGATTCACCAGACGTTTTTAAAATTGTCTACAAATTGTTTCACCAAAAACTAAATAACAACAAATTTACAATTATGATAGAAATAATTAATTCATATGAACTTATTGATAAGATTATTAAGAGTGAACATTTTCAATTTAGTTGCGAACTTTTGAGATATTAATGACTTTTTAAAGACTTCCAAATAAAAATAAAAAAATTGTTTTGGTAACAAAATTATTTTGATGACATATTCTGTACGTATTGTTATCATTATTATCAAAAATAATCTTTATTTAACAATAAATTATTGTTCGGTATCATATTGCTATGGAAATAGAATTGATCAATAATTAATTTGGATAAAACCATGTCAAAGTTATGCTGAAAATGAGAATGTGCCTCTTCATAACTGCTGGTCACTTCACCCCGTTCTACGGTACTAATTAATAGATCACGGGGCTATTATATGACAGAGAGGGAGATGTAATGAGCGAGAGGAGAGTTTAGATATGAGGGAGTTTGTGTGCTTAAAGGAGCTTTTATGAAATTTGTTATAGTGATAGGAAGCAAGTGTGAAATATAATAAAATAAATTAAATGACTAATGAGCAATGCATAACAATAAATAATAATATATATAAATATATAATGTATAAATTATAGTATCTAATATGAAAATTAAATCTAATCTGTACAGTGTACATGCTATAATTTAAACTGCCTATAATGACAATGAAATTCCCGTAAAAAGCTTTTGAAAATAAATCAAATTTCACTTCTTACAATTAGACACCATGTTGTATGAAATCAATTTACATATTTTATTTTACACGAAATCTACCTATAACATAATAATATTACAACTGTAATAAATCACACATTCGTTGTAAATCACGAAATAACACTTGTGCTTAAAACTATTTTCCTACTAGTTATTTACATATTAACATTTGGTCCTTGTATAAACATAAAATGAAATGTATGTACCTAATCAATTTAATTAAATGAGTAATATATAATAATATATAGTATATTTAGGTATTATATAAAAATATAAAAATTTAATCCGATCTGTACTTGGTATATTACAAAATATAATGGCATTTAAAACCCCTTTATTCCATTAGCTTTTAAATACAATTCGAATTTCACGTCTTCTAAGCAATTTGACCAAAGTTCTTTAAATTCTGTTTAAACCCGTAGAAATTATAAATATACCAACAATTAAATAATTTTTCTATGAATTATAGTAAAAGTAATTCCTATTTTCCTTATGACTACGCCGTAATTACAACAATTTTGGTAATTTCGATTGTATACAATAATAATTATATATTTATATATGTATTTTATATCGCGAGAGGAACAATAAATGTAGTACTAGTTTACAATATTTTTTGTTGTTGTTGTTGTGTGTGTTATTTCAGCCGTATGCAATCAATTGCTATGCTCCAATTAATGTTTCTGAAACTCTGTTGCAACACTCATGCATAATCCATTACTTATATCAGATACTTTGATCTTAAATGCACATAACAAAATAAAAATATGGTTTATTTATTTTATTTTTTATTTTTTACTTATCAAATTATTATAATAATAGATTCTTCTAGAACTGAACTATTACACCATTGATGCTTATAAACCAAATCTTTATCCAAATTATATTTCAATGCTAGTTACAATGCATCTTCGTATTGCTTTTCCAGTATCTGTAAAATATCAGGATAAATAAAACAGCATAACATCATATAACAAGTACTCAGCATCTCAAACATAATATGATATAATTGGCAATGCAAGTTTAAAATATGTTATGATTTAAAAGCATCAAAAATCAATCTGTTAATAATAAAAGTAGTTTAATTAAGCTAGTTTTTTTAAGCACCTACTATTTTGATAAAACTAAATATATTTATTAATATATTTCTCTTCAATAAATACTTTTAAATTTGAATATAACTTTTTTCATAAGTAATTGCTGAGGAGTAGTTTTGGTTACAGCAAGAAGTTTATACTCATTTGTTGTTGTTGGTTTGGAATTTACACTAGAATCCTTAAAAACATTAAATCAAAACAAATATTTTTTAAAAACAATGTTTACTATCAGTTTATTAATTAGCAGTTAGCAACCTTTAGATTTCAATAACATTTTTTATCTGTAAGGGTTTTTAAAAACTTTAAAAATATTTCCCAATCTTTTTTATAGTATTAATATAATCTAACCTATCATTGGTTAGAGTATTGTTGATATTTTATTTAAAATTATAATTTAAAAATACCTGAGAATTATTGACAGACTCAATTGTTTCATAATCGGCAGCA
>NW_021766306.1:13735-24781 GCF_005508785.2 Acyrthosiphon pisum
AAATTATTGAACTTATAGAAAAAGAAAAAGTCTATTTATCCCTTTTAGATCTTTTGAAACTTTTGAATATCCTGAACTCGGAACCACTAAAAAAGTTGTATGGAATTTAAAAACTGCTTCAAAATTAGAAAAACCACGATTTATCATAATTGGTTTACAAAAAGGACGTAAAAATTTGTTAGCGAAAGATTGTAGTATATTTGACCATTGTAATCTAACAAACGTTAAAGTATTTCTAAACTCGATAGCTTATCCATACGATAATTTGAATTTAGATTTTTCTAAAAATAATTTCACTTTATTATATAATATGTATACATCGTTTCAAGAATCGTACTATGAAAAAAGTATTCGTAACCCGATATTGAGTCCATCTACTTTTCTAGCAAACGCACCAATTATAGTTATCGACACTTCAAAACAGAACGATTCAGCTACAGCCTCAGCAGTGGATGTTCAATTGGAAATTGAAGCTTCAGAATCGCTTACAGGTGTGACTGCTTACTGTTTATTAATTCATGATCGTATTGTAGAATATGTACCTTTTACTAGAGAAGTAAGAAAACTTGTGTAAATATAATTAAGAATTAATTTATAACAATAAAAAAAAAAAATATTATTTAATAATTTGTGTTTTTACTTGAAATAATTTTTTCAGTTTTAAGATTTCCTAAAAATTTGATTACGTTAAATATTTTACGAGGTAGAATTTCGTAGACAATCAGTGTGAAATGTGTTACACGGTAAAATAAAAGTCTCCAAGGGGGACATTCCCCCTTGAAAAAAAAAAATTACCGTGGAAAAGCTGGCTGTGAACATACAAATATATACTACTATTGTGTAATAAAAATTGTTCATTTTCGTAAATAATATCTATCTCATCTAAAACATTATGAAATTCATTTTTCGTTTTAGGTAAGTTTGGCTAAATTGAACTATGAACCCTATGTAATTTTTTTTTTATGTACGATACAATTTTATGTATCGTAAAATACATCGGTAGTTGTAATAGTATCTATTTTATGCTGTCTTAATTCTGCATGTAATAATTTTGAAGGCCTTTCACATAATAATATTTCAGTGACTGCTTTTCTTTTTAAAGAGTTAGGTACTAATTTCTTGTCTTTTGAGTACTTATTCAGATAATGGTACATGATTATTATGGTTCAACTTACTTTCGTTAAATATTACTTCGTAATTTTCATCTACTTTTAAAAATGCTTTACATATTTTTGTAGTACAGTTCCACCGTTGTTTGTCGAAGGCTAACTTCTTTTGAAAACTAAATTTAAAACCTTTAATTATTTTAACACATTTTCCCTTTTTACTAATCATGTTTCGCTCTTCACATTGATCTATTTTATTATATATTATTTTATATTATTTTAGAATACTAAAAACTAGTGTAACAATTTAAAATCGCTTAAAAATAATATCGTACAACTCGTACAACGAAAACGAGTGTTGGAAATCTACTAAACGTTACTCGGTCATGTATATTATGTACTTTAGTCTGACTCAGGTCTGGTTTGTATTATATCTTATCATAGGCGCCAGGTTTTAAAAATATCATGGGGGGCTCACTATTTTATGAACACTTTTACTGAAGTTTTACATAAATATTTTCGTTTTATTTAAATTTTTTGCTAAACAATTAACTATTAAAATTTAGTTATTTGTTGTTTTGTATGTTATAAAATTATAATAGTATTATCATAAAAAATCATAAGACAAAAATTAAAAAATGCCAATTTATTTTGAAAGTTACATATTTTATAAAGAAAATGTATTTTTCAGCAATTTGGAAATGTTGATGAATTGGTTTGCGACAGTTTCTACATTTATTTCTTCATCACGGTGAACATGAAGAATGGAAATATCATTCAACCATGTTTGACTCATTGTGCTCCTGATGTATGTCTTAAGTCTGCGAAGAGCAGAAAATGATCTTTCTGAAGTACATGATGACACTGGTATAACTAACATTATGCATAATATTTTGTTAAACTCTGGTAAAATTTGACGAAGTTCATCATAGTTTTTCATTAGCTTCGAGACTTTCTTAATTTATTTGCTATGACTTATGACTTATTTTATAATATAAGAACCGTGAGGCCGTGGGGGCGGGGGGAGGGGCTGAGCTCCGCTATACTAAGCTCGTGGGGGGGCTGTAGCCCCCGAGCCCCCTGCACACGGCGCCCATGTATCTTATCATTACACAAAAGAGTATAATATTATCTTAATGTTTAGTCATTAGATAAAATCGTATATAAACTGTCAAATATATAGACAACCTCATTCACCATATGCACCATTACTTAAATGTTTAAACTTAGTTACTGTGGAAGTAAGAAGAAAAACAGTGGTCTTAAATTGCTTATATAAACTAGGTACTCAATAATTTGATTGATAGCCCTGACCACGAGTAGTCCATGATTAAATTTAAGATTTCTTTATGTTATTTAAGATGTGTAAAATTATTTTATTTCCCTATATCAACAACCAATTTACTGTTAATTCTCCGATGTATCGTATTGTAAAAGGGACTAATATATACAATTTTGATTTATTTTTGAATTATTTAAGTGAATTCAAGAGAAATATCAATTTAGTCATTACATGATATGTTATTGTATAATATAATTATATATTTATAATGTTATTGGACTTCAAGTCTATATGAATTAAATAAATAAATAAATAAAATAAAGGAGACTATGACAAGATCGCGTCAGACGGTTACAGGGTATGGGTTAGCATTGGTAGGTCGTAAAACCACTCACCGCTCACCACTCTATTATAGTTTCCTGTTGTATTACTGTATTAAATATAATATAATATATGTTAAATGATTTTCTAAAGTAGAACCACCATCAAGTATTTTATATTTTAGAAAATCACGAAAATTTCTTATATTAACAAATGAAACACTATCATCTAAAATATTTCCTTCATCACGGTGCCCTCTAAGTGGTATATTATGGTGACCAAGGAATAAAATAGATTCTATGATTGGTTTTAGTCTTTTTCAGTTTTTAAGAACTTGACATAATCTTTTATTGTATATTAAATTAATCACATATTTTATGAATTAATATTAGTTTTCAAAAAAAGATGAGCAATTTGAATGGCATTTATATGATACTTATTTTGGTTGTGCACTTCTAAGTCTCCTTCCCGGTTAGGTTTGAATATGTAGTATGTTCCATTATAATTTTGTGAGGTAGTTTTTACCAAACAAACGTTTATTTTTAACGTACCCTGGTATTAACAATTCATAAATGGTTAAGTAATTCTAGTCAAATATTTTGTAACTCATCCCAATCCTCTTGTCAGAAATCTTGCTAATCCTACAATCCTTGGCGACCCTCCGAGACGGTTAAAACGGAAATGGTGTCGTGATCTATTGGCACCCGATTTTAATTTTAATTTTAATTAATTAAAAATTAAAATAAAATAGTAGAGAACTGAAAATATAAAAAATTAAAAAAAATTAAATAGCAAATGAAAGTGTTACTAATGGGTGGGTGCTTTTCTCAAGATTGTCACGCTATGTATGTATAAATGTTATTAAGGATACGATGTATTTTTTTTTAATAATTTGTATAAAATCTGTTTCACATCTTCTTATTGTACCAAGCGGTATAGATTGTTGATTTAATTTAAAAATAAAAAAAAAAAAATAATATTTTGTAGCTATAAATAGTTTAACTAGTAAACAATACTTTCTGGAGTTACAACAATACATTTGCTGTTCTTATTAATAATTTGGTTATATGATTAAAACATCAATTTACAAAAAAAAAGTTGTAACTATTACAATGTACTTCAATAATGGCTATAGTATTTATGGCTGTGGCTAATATATTTGTGTTACCCTAACTATAAATCATATTACAAAACTATTTTCTTAATATACTCTATTCAGAATAACCTTACCCACTTTGGCGCACGCGACTGAGCCATAGAAAATATCAGACCCCCTGGCGAAAGTCAGGAGCGCCGTGATTGGTCGTTAGTTGTCGACGGCTGCCGTCACCGGTCGCTATCGTATACGTATACACCTGCGGGACGTCGGCGGGGGCGTTGCTGCAAACATCAGCGCCAACTGGTGGCAACAGACATGCGCGAACTCGACGAATTTTCGACGATCAAGTGGGCAAGGTTATTCTGAATAGAGTATAGTATACAATTATTATTTTTTGTGTGGTTTTTGGATACAACAATTTCAAAAATTGTGCGGTTTTAGGAGTCAACGCTGAGTTCAGCTGTCTTATTGATTCCTTAATTTCTCAATGTTTGTATTGATAGAATTAAACCTTAAACCATTTTGGTTGACCTATTAACCATTAAACTTTTCTTTTGTAAAGCTAAAATAACTCGATTAATTATTGATATTATTTCATTACACAAATACAGTAAGTAAAAGAAATTAAAATCAAGATGTTTCAAAAGATTTGTAGCTCCAATACTTAACTCTTTAGGTAACTTTGGGTTTTCTACCATTTATTTTAAAACATTACATACATTTTTTTATATTCAATTTAAGTACCGATATAGAATTTTATTTTGCAGACCGCCATGTGGAACTATAGTGCGTTTCATAGCAACTGCGATTCAACGATAACGCGCTTTGTGGTGTTTTTTCACAAGGGTTTATAAAACTATCGCGTAATAATGGGCGGCAAATTTAAAATTGATAACGAATATTTTACACTTTTTAAATCATACATTTATTGAACAAGATATTAGATAATCAGCGAATCTTTACTTTTTTTCTATCCTAGTTTGAAAACCCCTGGTTTGAGACAAAACCGCCACGAAGCGCTATAGCATTGAGAATCTAAGAATATAATCTGAATAACAATGTTATGTAACCAATGTCCCTCTCCCGTCCCCCATCTTTTTGTTCGCCTGTGGCGTTCGCCGGGCGGCACTGACAGAGTGATATGTTTCCCAAACTTAAAATATTGTAATAAATGCCCAATTCAACGACTCTGACTGACTCCTTCTACATGACATTCGCTGTCTACTGACCACCAAGCCGTTGCAGCCGCCGATTTTTCTCATCTTCATTTTGGAGACCGCTGAACACAACACGTAGGTTTAGTCACATCTCACCAGAGTTGTTTTGTTTTAAACACATGTTATAAACATGTTTAAAACAACTAAATAAAACAATCTTCAATTTGTTTAAATCGTTTAAAACAAATGAATAAAACAATATAAAAAAATAAGTGTTTAAAAAAAAAAAAAATTTAGCTGAATTTTAATTTTAATTTCCTTAAAAATATATATTTTATTCGGAACACATATTGTACTCGTATTTCATGATTTTATGGAATCAGTGAAACAACCTGGTGTTTATTTTTTCAAGAAATTTCTAGCAGAAAGGGAAAAAGTTTAAACTAAAATGATGTTCAAAAAGGTATTATAATTTATAAATTAAAATTCGTAATAGTCATTTTATAGCGTGGATTTTAAATTTGTATAAACTTTATTTTTTTTTTTTTTTCGTATGGCGTCAATGAGCAACATCAACAACACTTAGAATATTAAAAGATAAAACATCTACATAATTAAAATATAAAGATGGTCAACTCAAAAAAAAAAAAAAAAACACATAAAACATAATACATAAAATAGATAAGAGGTTCCCCATTTGGTGAATGTAAGGGTCATGCTATAGCTTCACATCCAGGTTCTTCATCCATTCCACCGCTTCTTCCTTCGTCAGGTGGATATCTTCTATGGTGCCTTTAAATGCGCGAATTGGACATTCAGTGATGATGTGATTGATCGTCTGGGATTCATAGCCACAGTCACACGTTTCATTGTCACGCAGTCCCCATTTATACATCATGTGACCACTCCTACCATGACAAGTTCTAATACGGTTTAGTGTTACCCAAGTACTTCTTTCGAGGTCAAATCCCGGTTGTTTGATAGTTGGGTTTGTCACCAGTTTTTGGTTATCTGGATTTTCTATTGTCCAATCGTTTTCCCATTTAGAACTTATATTGAATTTATCTTTGGTGAGATCCCTTGATGTTTTCCATGGTGTTTTACGCGACTTGAGTCGTTGAACACCTTCTAATGCAGTCAGGTCCGTGTGTATGGGAAGGAAGGGGTTATTAGCGTACTTTTTCCATTCTTGCAATAGTGCATGTTCTCTTCGTGACTTAGGCGGGGCAATGTTACTAAGCACTGGTAACCATTTTAGTGGTGTAGACTTTGTCAACCCACCAATTGTGCGCATTGCCACATTAAGGTGTTTGTCTACGTTCTTTGTGTGGACGCTGTTAAGCCAGACAGGGGCACAATACTCAGCTGTAGAATACACTAATGATAGCGTGCTTATACGTAACGTATTCGCATCAGCTCCCCATGTTGAGCTAGATAGCTTTGAAATGATGCTTTGACGGGTCTTGACTTTTGCTGATAGTCTGGTTAGGTGTTCTCTATAAGTGAGTGTTCTATCTAGAACCACTCCTAGGTATTTTGGGTGTTTAGTATTTCGTATTTCCTGACCGCCAAAGTTTATATTTATTTCTTGTCTAGCTTTTTTGTTATTCAAATGAAACACTGTTACTTCCGTTTTTGTTGGGTTGGGCTTTAGTCTCCACCGTTTAAAATATGAGTTTAACTTACTAAGGTCGTTGGTTAAGGGCTCTTCTAGTCCCTCAAAGCTGGTACTCTGACTAGCCAGGGCTAAATCATCCGCATAGATGAACTTTTTGGAAGATGTTGAAGGCAGATCTTTTGTATATAGGTTAAATAATAGTGGTGCTAGGACCGATCCTTGTGGTAAGCCGTTATTTAGCACTCTCGCCTTCCATTTTTCCTCTCCTATGTAGACGGTTAGTTATCTATTACTGAGCATGTTGTTAAGTAGTGTGAGTAATGTTTTACAGGGGATTACATTGAGGAATTAAGATAATAAGCCTTTTCGCCAAACTGTGTCGTAAGCAGAGGACAGATCGACAAAAGCTACTGCTGTTTTTAGTTTTTTATTGTAGCCGTTTTCGATGTGAGTGGTTAGCGCCATGACTTGGTCACAACAATTTCGTTGTGGGCGAAACCCTGCCTGCTCTTGCGGTAAGACCTCATCTATGGTTTTCGATATTCGGTTATAGATTAGTCTCTCGAGTAGCTTGTAACTTGCACTTAGTAGCGATATGGGTCTGTCACTTTTTACGTCGTCATTTGTCTTCTCTGGTTTTAGAGCCACTAATACCTTGGTTGTTTTAAATAATTTTGGTAATTTACCCGAGCATAATATGTCGGAGAAAAAGTCAGCTAACTATTTTCTTGTATTGGGACTACAGTTCTTAAGGAATTCTGGGTGAATACCATCTAGTCCCGCCGCTTTACCAGTTTTTACACTTTTTAAAGCTATTTGTACTTCTTCAGAGACAAAATTCTCTGCCCATTTAGATCTGTCCGTCGCTTCACGTTTTTTAGTTTTTAGGTTCATAGTGACTTTTCTTGCTGTTTCTTTATCCATCGTAGCTCTGGTCATTTCGATTATTCTGTTGGCAAATTCATCAGGTTTTATTTTCGGTATCGATTTTGTTCTTGTCGGGTTCGGGTCAAGTCTGCGGAGTGTTTGAAATCTAGCTTTTCCATCGTCTCAATCCATCTTTCTTTACATGATTTTGCCAGTGAAGTTAGGAGCATGTCTGCAAGCTCAGTTGTGCTATTTTTTTGGTATTCTGTATAAAGTTGATTACTTTCAGGATTCCAACATGGTATATAATCTCGTCTATAACCTCGGGGTACACAGCGCTTTGCCGCTCCTTTAACAATACCGACAAAACGGTCGTAATTATTACTCGTTAGTTTGATCCACCTGATATTTGCATCTATAGATTTCGCGAAAGTATGCCAGTCCGCTTTTCTAAAATTCCATCTCGGTTTCTGAATGGTTTTAACAATTGGGATTTGAATGCCGACATTTATGAGTATAGGCCTATGCTGGCTTCTTGGAAAGTTGTTTAAAAGCTGGTATAGCTATTAGGTTTTTATTTTTTGAAACGATGCATAGGTCAGGGTTGTAGCCTCTATCCCATCGGCCTGAGTGAAATGTCTTTCTATCTTTTGCATTAAATACCAGTTGTATGTTTTCGCTATCCATCCAGTTGTATAATATTTCACCATTATTATCATTCATATCATATCCCCAGCTAGTATGGTGGCTGTTAAAGTCCCCAATATATATTGATTGATGTGGCATGACTGGTAGTGAAGGGGTTGGCCATATTTCGTTAGGTGGCTTATATATGTTGAGGATGGTATCTCAGCGACACGTATAGATATAATGTATACGGTGTCTGTCGATGTAGAAAAAAGATGGCTCCAGTTTTTTATATCGTTCCTAACAATGGTAGCAGATCCATAGCTTCTATGGTATAGAGCTGAAATTAGTGTATATCCAGAAATTGTAGCTCTTCGTGTCATTTGTAGCTCATCTGGAACGTGAGTTTCTTGCAATAGGACCACATCTATTTTATGTTCTTTCAATAATCTTTCGAGATATCTGCTTTTATCACTGCTAATTCCTTCCACATTAAGTTGAAAGATACGATGCTGAGTGCCCAGATCTCGAGTCAAATAGTCCTCAGAAGGAATGTTTCCTGGTTGAGAAGTGTTGTTGTTGCTCATGGTTGCTGTGAGGTTCTAAGAACAGGACAGCAGCTGATGGTGGTAATTCTTTAGCCATCTAGGACGTTGCCCGGGGTACACTACGTGGAAGCGAATTACCTTTGTACCCCTATTAACTTTATTATATGTTATAACAAGATGTAAATAATAACAATAAGTATTGCTTTTCAGTTTTCACTTTTTCAGTCTTTGAAAATATAATAATACCTATTAGTATTTAGTATAATATTAAAAATAAATAATAAAGGTAACATACTTTGTTTTTTCTTTTCAGTCTTTGAAAATTATATAAAAAACTTAATACTAAATTAACAAAATCGAATTTGAATTAACTTTAACATAAACAAATAACATAGTAAACTTATTAGTTATTTAACATATTAATAATTATTATTTAATCATAAGTGAAGTCTTTGTTCAGTGATTTAAAAATAGAAACCAACTTAGACGATTTTTCAATTCCAAGCCTATTTCTTAGTTTTGAATGAACAAGGCCATATGAAGAAAATATGCGTTCAACTCCAGCTGAAGAAGCAATAGCAGTAAATCATTTTGTAACTTGTGATAGCATTTCTGAAGAAATATTTTTTTTTAAAGATAACCACCAATTTAAAGGTGTAACTTGACTGACTATTTGTTCTTTAAAAAGATAGTCTCTAAAAGGATATGCTTCAGCTTGATATGTTATTATTTCTGGCATAATTTCTTGGTGGTATACATTTATAAAATCTAGAGTGGAATCCATTTGATCAGAAATAATTTTTATTCCTCTAAATTTAGGGTCCAAAATATTAGCTAATAAATGGTATTTCTGTCACTGCCATATCAAATCTTTTTTTAACTTTTTCAATCATTGAATCATCACAAACTTCAAGTTCAAAAAACTGTTTTAATTCTAACCGTAAATGAGTTGTTTCACTTAAAGTACATCCATCTGCCTGAACTTTGTCTAATGTTATACTTATTTTTTTTAATTTCACAAGATATTCTTTAGCAGTTGTTTTCATTTCTGTATCTTTAACCTTAGAAAATATTGTAGGATTACATGCAGTCCGATTTTCATCACACACTTTATATAATATGTGTCAGTTGTCCAAATAACACTGAATCGTGTCTGAAAGAGTATTCCACCTAACATCTTGAGGAAGAATTAGACACTTCCCTCCTTCAAGTTTGTATTTGGCAGCAAAGAAATTAGTGTTTCTAAAATATTTAAAGATTGATTTTATATGAGTCTTTACACCTACAGATTCTATGTCATGTGCGAATAAATTTAATAAATGAGCTGAGCAGCCATAAGTTATAATATGTTTATTATTTAGTCCTTCACTCATAGCTAAGTTTGTTCTCATTTTACTCATATTACTAGCATTATCGGTCACAACACTGCCAACAGTGCAACCAACATTTTCACATAATTTAATTGTGTTTTCTGCTAATTGAACAAGATAATCCCATGGATGGCTATTGTCTTTGGTGTCGATAGTATCTAACAAGTATACAGCATTTTTAATGTCACTCATATCAGTAACACAAACACAAATTATAGACTCATTGTGAATGTTTGACCAACCGTACAACAAAATTTAATATATAAAAAATAAATATTAAGTGTGATAAAAAAAATTTTTGATAACACAAAACATAATTTTGGTTACCAATTCTGTGATAAGGTACAAGCAAGCTTCTATCATGTCTTATAATCCACAGGAGGTTATAAGTAATGTTTTTGAAAGTATCTTGGTCCTTAAATATCAGTATTTCTTATCAAAACACAAAAGTGTCATATTGCCCTGGTATGTCATATTAAGCCAGGTCTCCCCTACCTAATACAAAAATTAATAATTCACATTTTTGTAAAATGTCCGAGATATTTCATATGTAATCCCACAGTGCGACGTGGGCCGCTGGAGGCCGTACAGACCAGTGGTGTATCCTAGAAAATTATTCGATGAGCTATATAAGGCAGGCTTTTTTTTTTTTAATCGCAACTGGACGGGAACTATCGTAGATACTCCGTCCGCCCAATCGCATCATTTATTGAATAAAATGAACACAATTTACAAATTATATATGTTACACAATTACAAAATAAGAGGCTCTATCCTCTCAAAATTCGCTTTCAGCGCACATTATAAAAAGCCTTAACTAATTTGTCTGTTGCAGTCCCGCCGCTTGTTGCCTGGACCGCTCATCAGCTTCGCGCGTAGTCATAATCTTCGTCACAAGGTTAGTCACTCTGCACCAGTCCTCCTTGGATCGTAGCATGATTCCAATGACATTATCTGCCGACAACTCCTCCATCCCGAGGTACACACATGCCGTTACTCTGCACCGATGGAACGCATCGCATTGGAATACTGCGTGTTCAGCTGTATCTGG
>NW_021766306.1:24881-26779 GCF_005508785.2 Acyrthosiphon pisum
CGTGGTGCCGCATAATGAACACGCTGTAGTCGTGGCGTTCCCGAATCTTGCAAGATTCTCGTTGAAGCACCCGTGTCCAGTTAGCAGCTGGCTCAGGTGAAATGTGACATCACCGTGTGCCCTGCTCAGCCAAGGTCCCAGGTCGCTGATCAGCCGGTGCGTCCATCTCCCGTTGCCGGCAGCGTTCCACGCGGCTTGCCACTTGGTCAACGTTGTCACTCTAGCCGTTTCTCTGTCTGTACCCTGGTAAATACTAACCCTCTCCTCCGCTAGTAGCTTCAAGGGGGGCATTCCTGTGACGACCAATGCTGCCTCGTGGGACACCGTGCTGTAGCAGCATGCGACCCGCAACATCACTCTTCTGTATGCTGATTCCATCTTGGATATTGCTTTCACCGTCATTGAAGGATACCAGAAGGGAGCACCGTACAGCAGACGAGACGTTACCACAGTTGCTAGTACCCTTCTCGTTTTTTGCCCCGCACCTCTGAGGTTCGGCAATATCTGTATTAGCTGCCGACAGGCGTCGCCAGCCCTCGCTGCAGCGTAATCGCCATGCTCCTTGAAATGAAGCCTGGAGTCAAGCAGTACTCCGAGGTATTTAACATACTTCACCGACTCAAATCTAAGGGGGCCGCATCTGACCGTCATGCTGTTCCTTTTGTTCCGGTTGGTGAGCATAATCGCCTCGGTTTTTTCGATCGCCAGTTCTAGTCCATTGGCCGTCATCCAATCAATGACGGTCTGGAGCCCCTCTTCCAGTCTCTCCTCGAGCAGGCATGGCACCGATGCGGTTTCTACCAGCGCAACGTCATCGGCGAACGCGATGATTTCGACATCCGTCGGTAGCTCGATCCTCAACAGGTCATCGTACAGCACATTCCATAAATCAGGCCCTATAACAGAACCTTGTGGCACCCCGCACGTTACCGCTATAACTTTTTCGCCTCCTTCCCCGGTGACCAGGATCTTCCTGTTCGACAGGTACTGCCCGATGATATTCCGCAGGTAACTCGGTGTCCTCTTCCGTTCCAGCGAACTAAGGATACCTGCCCAGGGTGCGCTGTTGAATGCATTCTTAACGTCGAGGGTAAGCATTCCTACGAATAGGTTGTATGCTTGCCCTCTGCCGTTAGCGTCCTGGAATATCCTCCTCACCCTGCTCATGGCATCTATCGTAGACCTGCCTCGCTTAAACCCATATTGGTTATCGGTGGTGTTGCCGGAAGTAATTAGGTGCTCTCGGAGCCTCGCCGTTAATAACTTTTCAAACAATTTCCCTGCTGAGTCGATCATACAAAGCGGACGGTACGCCGATGGGTTATCCAGCGGTTTCCCCGGCTTGCGGAGGAGAACTAGTTTCGCGGCTTTCCATCTTTCGGGATAAACTGCTGCTCTAATACAATTGTTGTACAAGTCAGAAAAGTATTTGGGGCGCAAGCCTACTGCCACCTTTAGCACCTCGTTCGGTATACCGTCCGGGCCTGGCGCTTTCCCGTTTGGTAGTGACTTTGCCGCCGACGCAACCTCGCTCGGAGAGATGTACGCCGCATCGAGCTCCTCCTGGCTGACTGGTACGATCTCATTTGTACCCACAGGTCTACTGGGGAACAGGGTGCCAACAATTGAGTCTAAACGGCCAGGCAAGTTAAGTCCCGGAATCGGTTTCCTGGTGCTTAGTTTTTTCATAACAATTTTATACGGATGGCCCCATGGATCCTTATCCACCAATTCGCAGATCCGTCCCCAGTTCTCGTCTTTCGCCGCCTGGATCATGGCAGACAGGGCTTTCCTTTCGCTTTTGAATGTTTCGCGTTCGGCGGCGTAGCCAGAAGTATTCGTTCTTTTCCTCATGCGAGTATAAGCCCTTCGCGCTTTTAAACACTTCTTCCTTTGCT
>NW_021766306.1:26829-31242 GCF_005508785.2 Acyrthosiphon pisum
TCTTTTTTTATCTAATTTATTGTAGTGATTATCTCGTCTAACATGTTTCAATAAATGCATTATTACTATTTTTTTGTAAAGGTATTTATTCCATGTAATTTACTTTTGTAGATCCCGTAACAGTACATTTATTTAGACAAATTCTGATTATATTATTTTGATTAATTATTAATGCATTTAGTATGTTATCTTTAAGGCCACCCCATACTAATATACCATATTGGAAATTAGAATGATACAGTGCATAGTAAATTGTTCTTAATGTTTGTTTTGGCACCATACATTTAATTTTTACTAGCTTGTAAGTTATAAAACGCCCTGTGTGCAATACATTGAAACATAGATATTTTATAGATGTCACACTGCGATATGCGATGTTTTATTCTAAAGCGTATACACCAATATGCGATGTTCTAGAGATGCCAAACGCCACGTTGAGGGATATCACTTATGGGAAGTTGAAACTAAATATCCATAGTATATCACATTGCGATGTCTCTTAACCGTTGGCCGGTACACATAGATTATCGCATATATGTCGCATAGACATCACATACATCATCCACAGAACGTTTTTTTTTACCCTTTTTGTGATGAAACAGTAGTGACATTTATGTAACATACAAGTGCAGTCACAATTTATAATAATAATAATATTAATGTATTTATTATTATTAATTAATATTAATAATAATATATTATAATATACTTGTAGGACTCCAGATGTGCATTTAAGTCATAGGTAAATAAATAAGACAGATGTTATTGATATTTTGAAAATCTTATATTATTAATTGTTAATGAAAATCAATAAGTGTTTAGAATATAATATATCATAATATTACAATTTACAATAGTTTAGGTAGGTACAAAATTACACTTAACATAAATTCTTGATAATACAGGCTTGAATTTAATATTACATTTGATTATATTAATATAATGTATCCTAAATCTATAGGCTTATACATAACTAATTAATATATTTATTCAGTGTGCAATAAATTAATAGCTACTGCTTGATTTTTTGTTATATGAAAAAATAAGCATTTATATTTCAAATCTGATAAATCAATTAAACAATTTAATTTTTTTACATCCGTATTTACAAAATAATTTCCAATGACATCTGATGACAAAGGACTAGTGAAAATAGGAGAAATATTTTCATATTCATTGACTTCAAGAAAAATTTTTCCATTACTATGTTGCATAATTTTTTCAACAGATACAATAACATTCTTGTTAGACAAAAAAAAAATATTTATCATGTTCATCTGGCGGTAGTACATCACCACTGTCTACAGCTTCTTTTGTAGGTACCAAACATTCAGATGCAAATATTGTAGATTGATTATCACCAACTTTTTCTTTATTAAAACTGGTAGTGGTAGTGTAACGATTGAAATGTCTTCTTGACATTAAATGAAGTGGTTTTGCTTTTTTAAACTGAAATTCATAAAAATATAGACAGATATGTTAGGTTTTTTTGTTTAATTAATATAATATAAGTATATTTAAAAAACTTTAACTTTAGCTATTTATATAATACAATTTAACCATTAAAATGTGATTGTCTATCAGCTAAGTAAAAGTATTTAGCAGTATTATTTCATACTGTTATCTGGTTGTAGATGCGTTCCAATTTATAAAAGATGATTTTTTTTTTTAAATGCACTACACAAATTATTTACCAACCACACATAAATTAGCCTAAGCTCCTAAACGCAACTAAGTAAGCATGGTTGCAGCATAAAATCTTAACAGACAAGAAGGTGATCTTGCTACCTCTCAGTGGCGCAAATAGGAAAAATGTTTAGGGGGGGCTCAAGCCCCAACTCATTTTTTTTAAAATTATAATTTATAGGTACATACTTTTAAGAATGGTATACTATTATTTTTTGAGGGGGCTAAGCCCCCCTAAGCCCCTCTATTTGCGGCACTGCTACCTCTCCTGTCCGTTTCTAAAGTCTACACTTTATGAAATAATAATGCAGTAGTTTATTTTCTAGGCATACAATCATAATACATTATGATTCTTACAATTTTAGAGTCTTTTTTCTTCACGGGCTAAACGTTGACTCCCGTGTCTAAACCAGTCTTTAATGATGTTTTCGAAACTGCTATCATCCATTTTAAAGTGTTCATAAGCTATTTCTAAAAAATTGTATGTGTTATTACAATTATGTATACCAAAAGGTCCTACTAAGAAAAATTGAATTAAAAATCATATAAGACAAAATTACCTTTAATAATCATTATAAGAGTCAGATTATCGAGTCGGAAATTATTTTTGAAACCAGACCAGGAACATTCTGATGCTAACTTATTACAAAATAATCGACCAAGTACTCTCTTAACAAAATTTTTTGTACTTGTACCACCAATTGAAGATATCAAATTTTTCTAAAACAAAATAAATTACAAGGGTATTAGAAGTTTTTTACAAAGAGGTAGGAGGTACTTATTCAATATAAAATGTATTTTATCTTACCATTTTAGTCTTATAATCTTCACTCTTAATTTGTTCTTCAATTTCTTTTAAACCATTAATATCCTTTATTGGAAAACTATTCAAAAAAGCAAAGTCTATTGGAACACGTATACTGTTTGAGCTATAGTTTAAACGTTCTAAAACAAGATCCAATTTCTTGTCTAATCTATTTAGGTACATATTAGTAGCATTACAGAATTCACTGCAAGTGGTAGAAGAATGTCCGACATCAGTGTGGGGTGTAATGGGTATCATATCTAAAAAAAAATTAATAATAATAATAATAAGAACAATAATTAATCAGGTAAAGTAAATTTAAAGCAATTTTTATGTAATATGCATAATATTACTTGGACTGGCAGCAGCGTCATTTTCAAAGTTGTCGCCAATCAGCTGCAGTGTAGACGGTCTTTTATCTATAAGAAATAAAACGATAATAAAAATAAGAATTATTAATCAGATAAAACGAACTAGACAATTTTATGAAATATGCATAATATTACTTTGACTTGCAGCAGTGTCATTTTCAAAGTTGTCACCAATCAGCTGCAGTGTACTTATATCTATCAAAATAAATAAATAATAATAACAATTATTCAAATAAAATAAATATAAATCAATTTCATGAAATATGCATAATATTACTTTGCTTCGCAGCAGTGTCATTTTCAAAATTATCTCCAATCAGTTGCAGTGTAGATGGTGTTATATCTATTGAAAAAAATAATACATCAGTCAAATGAATTGTAGGTATACATTTTAAAAAATATGCATGAAATAACCTTGAATGGTAGCAGTGACAGTGTCAAAATGATCTCCACTAAGGAACGAAGTACCTGGTTGTGCAGTTACACAAAATAATAATAATAATACTTTATTAAAACAGTTAAATTATAATACTACTTGCACACAAGTAAATTATAAATAAACATAAGTCTTATATTTTTATTTTCTTACAATTTAACGAAGATCCAACAGCACCACATAATGCTTTATAATCAGCTAAAATAAAAATAAATAAAAATTGATGCTTTCCTGATTTTAGTTATTTTTAGGTAAAAAAACATATAATTATGTTATATTTTATTATAGTTTACCTAATAGGTTGTTGATGTGTAAATTCCTTCTAAGTTATTATCGAATATAATACCCAAGTATCGAATTTTTTCCACTTTTTTAATAGATTTACAATTCTGCGAGTCACAGATTTTGTTTATATCACAGTCAGGAATTGTAATATTATTGTAATTAATATCATTTTTTTTAATTGAGAACGGCATGAAAACAGTTTTTTCCACATTTAAGATTAGATTTCGATCTTTTAATCTGTTATTTATCTGTCTAAAACCTTGGTGAGCTTTTTCATACACACCATCCCAAGTCTTATGAGAAAAAAAGCAGACATGTATCGTCAGTATAAGTGATTATAGATCCATCAATATTGACTTCACATATATCATTTATATATATAATAAAGAGTATTGGACCCAAAACACTGCCTTGTGGTACACCAGATTTAATTACACATGTATTACCATTAACTTCATTTATTTTAACTAATTGTTTCCTATTATGTAAATAACTTTTAAACCAGTTTAAACTTGAATAGAATGTCATGGTTGACTGTGTCAAATGCCTTAGCTAAGTCTAAGAAAATTGCCATCGTTTTGTTATTGTTATCTAAATTACCATAAGTGTACTGAGTGACTTGATATAGTGCATTATCCGTGCTTAAGTCCGGTCTAAAGCCGTATTGATTTTTTGACAACAAACTATTTTTTTCTAGAAAATCAATTAATCTAATTTTAATAATTTTCTCGAATATTTTGGAAAAGTTACTTAGCATGGATATCGGTCTATAGTTATTCATAGACGCTTTAACTCCGCTTTTAAATAAAGGTTTAACAACAGCAAATTTT
>NW_021766306.1:31292-37978 GCF_005508785.2 Acyrthosiphon pisum
AATTATCTCCAATCAGTTGCAGTGTAGATGGTGTTATATCTATTGAAAAAAATAATACATCAGTCAAATGAATTGTAGGTATACATTTTAAAAAATATGCATGAAATAACCTTGAATGGTAGCAGTGACAGTGTCAAAATGATCTCCACTAAGGAACGAAGTACCTGGTTGTGCAGTTACACAAAATAATAATAATAATACTTTATTAAAACAGTTAAATTATAATACTACTTGCACACAAGTAAATTATAAATAAACATAAGTCTTATATTTTTATTTTCTTACAATTTAACGAAGATCCAACAGCACCACATAATGCTTTATAATCAGCTAAAATAAAAATAAATAAAAATTGATGCTTTCCTGATTTTAGTTATTTTTAGGTAAAAAAACATATAATTATGTTATATTTATATCGTTAATACTAATTACTATTTATCAAATATATATTATCTTACTTGATATAATATTATTGTAATTACTACAAGACATAATAGAATTTGATGTTTCATCATTAACAGAAGTTGACTTTTTATAGACACCCATAGTAACTAATTCTTCTTGGCTTGAGTTACTACCTAAAAACATATGATAAAACTATGCTAAGCAAAATGTCAAGTTTAAAACAAGTATGTAAATTTTAACTTTATATTTATATTGTCTCTACAAAATAAATATGTATTTCTATGATTCTCCCATAGAAAAGTAATATTTAAATAGGTATTTAAAGAATTGAATTAACACTTGAAAAAATATTTTTAAGAAATTAGAATTTCCATAAAAAAAAGATATTTGTACACCTCATGGGTTTATAGTTTAAAAATATTTGTAGAAAAAAGTTTTTTTTAAATTTTAGTTATATTCATATATTTTTATTATATAATTTAACTTTAGTTATACTAAATTAACTATTATTACACTCACTGTCATTATTAATATCCAATGATTGACTATTTTTTTTATTATCAACCTTTAACCGTCTTCCTCGCCTTAAAATGTCTTCATCGTTTTCAGATTCAGACATATATATCTGAATTTCTTTAGCAGCAGCGGTTTCATATGAATCTATAGAAGATATAACAATATAGATATATTAAAATATATGTGCCCATCAAATACTACAATTTTTACTTTTGTAAAATAATTTAAAATTTACCAAATGTTCCTATTATTCTAACTGGATATGACTTCCATTTTTCTGAGGTTTTACCACCTTTCATTAGCATCATTGTCGTAACTCTATGTGGGGGCCATTTACAAAAAGAACTAGTTATACCATTTGAAACAGTACTGACTAGCCATTCAACTGGAATGACAGAGTATTTATGTTCTTCTTTGAAATATCCAATAACCCACTAAAGGAATTAAAAAAATATCTCTCTAAAATAAATACATTCACAGTGCACATAATCAAGTATAAAAAAGACACTTCACATATTATTATATTACATTTTTATAAAATGTGTACTTACAATTTAAGTTAAATATTGTAGCTGTAGTAAATTAATATTATATATATACAAATTATTTTACAATAAATTATATACAAATGTAGGTTACCTAACCTAAATAGGTAATAAACATTTATGATGTTGATTTAAAATATATAATAATAATAATTAATAGGTTTACCACTATAATACAATATTATTACAACAAATTTAGTACTTAATATGGATTACTTACTTGTATCAATATTTTACCTAAAATAGGTATCTAATCTGAATAAAAATATAAATCTACTTACTTAGGTAAATAGCATAATTATAATGGGATATTCTAATTTATTTATTTAAATGTCTGCTGTATTATATTATAAGTTTTTAAACATTGTATGACATTTTAGCTGACAGACATTTCACATTTAACAATAGAGTAAACATCAAGGTACATAATAACAATATATAATAAACAACTCTTTGTGAAAATAATGGTTTCAGTGTTTCGCCTAAGTGAACGCAATTTAAAGGATGCGCAGCATATATTATATTATTTGTAATCAACATAATTTAATTATTATTTACCTGTTTTTTTGTTCCGTCCATATCATCAGGTTCTTCTTAAAATTTTTATTCTAAAACTATTAAAAAGTAAAACGTATAACGAATAACGATCGTCAGAACTTAGAAGCAACGCAAACGCACATGCAATCGACAGAAAATAATGGACAAGGATACAACCAACAAATTTGGTTTATCATTTAATCGTCATTATTAAAGTTTTTATCAACTATATTGGGGTATTTGTTCTATTTTTGGAAATAATATGATAGTAATTAATTTGTTGTCAACATTGAGATGACTATACGAGCTCTATGTGTCGTTCCAAAAGACACTCGATGCTTATTGGGTGAATAAATTTTCTATTGTGTATGGTTATTTGATAAGCTTGTCAAAACATCGCATAGTAGTTAATGTTATAACCTCACATAGTCAATTAAAATGGGCCTACTTATGGAAGTTCGTACGGTAACCTAAATTTAAGTTTGATCCATGTAATGACGAATGGATATCAGAATGTGATGTCTAATTTGTGATCTAAATTGAACATCGCATAGTAGTTAATGTTACAACCTCACATAGTCAATTAAAATGGGCCTACTTATAGAAGTTCGTTCGGCAACCTCATTAAAGTCTAATCCATGTAATGACAAATGGATGTCAGAATGTGATGTCTAATTTGAGATTTAAATTGAACATCTTAGAGATGTCGATGTCACGCAATTGCACACAGGGTTAGCTGCCGACAGGCGTCGCCAGCCCTCGCTGCAGCGTAATCGCCATGCTCCTTGAAATGAAGCCTGGAGTCAAGCAGTACTCCGAGGTATTTAACATACTTCACCGACTCAAATCTAAGGGGGCCGCATCTGACCGTCATGCTGTTCCTTTTGTTCCGGTTGGTGAGCATAATCGCCTCGGTTTTTTCGATCCCCAGTTCTAGTCCATTGGCCGTCATCCAATCAATGACGGTCTGGAGCCCCTCTTCCAGTCTCTCCTCGAGCAGGCATGGCACCGATGCGGTTTCTACCAGCGCAACGTCATCGGCGAACGCGATGATTTCGACATCCGTCGGTAGCTCGATCCTCAACAGGTCATCGTACAGCACATTCCATAAATCAGGCCCTATAACAGAACCTTGTGGCACCCCGCACGTTACCGCTATAACTTTTTCGCCTCCTTCCCCGGTGACCAGGATCTTCCTGTTCGACAGGTACTGCTCGATGATATTCCGCAGGTAACTCGGTGTCCTCTTCCGTTCCAGCGAACTAAGGATACCTGCCCAGGGTGCGCTGTTGAATGCATTCTTAACGTCGAGGGTAAGCATTCCTACGAATAGGTTGTATGCTTGCCCTCTGCCGTTAGCGTCCTGGAATATCCTCCTCACCCTGCTCATGGCATCTATCGTAGACCTGCCTCGCTTAAACCCATATTGGTTATCGGTGGTGTTGCCGGAAGTAATTAGGTGCTCTCGGAGCCTCGCCGTTAATAACTTTTCAAACAATTTCCCTGCTGAGTCGATCATACAAAGCGGACGGTACGCCGATGGGTTATCCAGCGGTTTCCCCGGCTTGCGGAGGAGAACTAGTTTCGCGGCTTTCCATCTTTCGGGATAAACTGCTGCTCTAATACAATTGTTGTACAAGTCAGAAAAGTGTTTGGGGCGCAAGCCTACTGCCACCTTTAGCACCTCGTTCGGTATACCGTCCGGGCCTGGCGCTTTCCCGTTTGGTAGTGACTTTGCCGCCGACGCAACCTCGCTCGGAGAGATGTACGCCGCATCGAGCTCCTCCTGGCTGACTGGTACGATCTCATTTGTACCACAGGTCTACTGGGGAACAGGGTGCCAACAATTGAGTCTAGACGGCCAGGCAAGTTAAGTCCCGGAATCGGTTTCCTGGTGCTTAGTTTTTTCATAACAATTTTATACGGATGGCCCCATGGATCCTTATCCACCAATTCGCAGATCCGTCTCCAGTTCTCGTCTTTCACCGCCTGGATCATGGCAGAGACAGGGCTTTCCTTTCGCTTTTGAATGTTTCGCGTTCGGCGGCGTAGCCGGAAGTATTCGTTCTTTTCCTCATGCGAGTATAAGCCCTTCGCGCTTTTAAACACTTCTTCCTTTGCTAATTTAAATTGAACCTAATCTAACCTAACCTAACCTAACTTATAAAGTAATAAATCATATTATAATAGTATATGAGAAAAATGTACGTACCTGCAGAAAAAAAAAACTATAATAGGTATTATATTTATTTTATTACTTGTAACATAATAATATGTACTAACCTATTTGCTACAAATATATCATTTTTAATGTAGAAAACATGATAATTTAAATATTAATACCAACAGGCGACAACAACAACAAAAACAATAACAATAACAATAATAATAATAATAATAATATTATGTATTCATTTTATTTCAGGACTATGAAGCTAAGACTTCTTTGCGTAGTGCACGATATGTGCACTAGGGACATTTTGGACCGTCATTTGGGTTTTGTTATTCACAAAACTCAAGTTGAAACATTCGCTACATTTTCAAAAAAGGACCTGAAATATATAAACCAACAAAAGATCATGTACAATGAAGCGTGCGCTCCGTCTTCACGTTTCACCATCGAACGGTGCGCAATGTTCGATGAGGACGGCGATGTTGTTGCGAAGGTAGTGGCCTCAAAGAAGTTGAAGAATGGCACTGTGATTTCTGAACTGTGTGGTAGGCTGGTGACGGTTAGGGAATCATTTCTCAAGCGTTAATTCTTAAGTTTATATAAGTTTATATTTTAAAGTTTATTTTGATTCTGAATAAAATAGTAAACTTACTAGAGCATTTCTACATATTGCATACACAAATTCTAATGATTTTTCATTGTAGTATATTAAGTGATCTAACAGTGTACTCAATTATACCTTCCCCCAGACCAACAAACCATATTGAAATATTCCTTGGATTAATCAGTGTATCGTTATAGTACTGGAGGCAAGCATTATAATAATATATTATATAGAATATATATTTATAACTCAATACTATGATTATTGACAGGAAAGGCTTAGCAGTATTACAATAAATAGTTAGGACTAGCAAAATTCAACGATTAGAATTTTGTTTTGTTATGTTAAACACATCCGGGTAGTAGGTAACTCATGTGTTTACTCTATATTAATACCTGACATCCATTCAATTCAAACTCTAACTGCACGTGAGATCACTACAGTATTCTCATTATATTTTTTAGATTCTGAGTGGAACGATGAATGTATTGATTTTACAATGATGTGTGTTTTTTTTTTATTTTTATTTTTTTTTTGTGTCTGTGAACACGATAAGTAGGTAGTCGAAATAATGCTACGATTTTCAACTTCAGTATCTTGTTCGATCAGAAAGTGAATATCGTTGGTGCATTGGGGAGGTCAGAATTTAAATTTCCCAGTAGTTTTAAAAAGCGCCGGGAAAAACAAAAGAAAAATTAAGGAAAAACGGGAATTTTTACGCAAAATCGATTTTTCACAAAATTGAATTTGGTTTTTGGTGTAACTTTAAAAAAAAATGACTTTAGATACATGAAATTTTGACTGAATGTTTATCTTAGCATTTTCTATACACCATAACATTTTCAAAATATTTTGATTTATTTTGAGCTCTTTACGGACATTTTCATTTTCCATTTTTTTTTAGTTTTTTTTTCTAAAAATATCAATAAAATTTTATTTGTTGGATAAAAAAGCCTGAACATTTAATAGAAGGCTCCTAGTATATTGTTTCAAAGGCAGATGAAAAATATTAAAAATCGTTAGTCACAGTTTTTTTTTATAAGCATTTAAAGTTCAAAAAATGACAAAATATGGAAAAATCACGAAAATTTGCAAATTATTTCGAGTTAGAAATTCATAAAAATTGTTCTTTTAAAATCTAAGATTTTAAAATATAATACAAGATTTATCATAAGTTTGTCCACTTTTATCAAAAAAAAATATCTAAAAGCAAGGCAAAATAAATTTTTATGAGCGTTTGAAGTTCATATTTTTACAACACTGGATATTCAATCGATTTCTTGACCACGGCTGTCGGGTGTCGTTGGATGGCTCGGATCCCACAGGCGAGCGGGATCTAGGGTGATGGGAGGAACCACCTCCCCGCCGCCTTTCACCATCCCGACACATCCTACCTCCTCGCCACCTATTGACATCGCGACTGCTGCCACCGTCACCGCCGCGTCGTCCTCTGGGTTTGGCTACAATATAAATTACAATTATATTCTTAATATTAAGAAAGTTATTAAGGAATATGTAAAGTAAACACTCACCGCAGTCCCGGGAATAGTGCCCCGGTTTACCGCAGTTATAACATTCTGAAACGGATAGATATCATTTTAATCGTTTCTAATTTTAATTATTAACCAAATGTTTGCTTACGTCGGGCGCGGTCTTCCCCTTTTCCCTCACTGTTTATCGTAACATTGAAGTTATAAGTACTCATTCTAAAGTTAATAAATAAAAACAAATAAAGAAAGTTGAAAAAACAATTGATTGGTCTGCATTATTATGTTGGTGATATTATAAAATATTAAATTCGTTTAACAAAAAGCATGTGGTGCACACTAAAACTAAGCCACGGTTTTCTTCGCAAATGTATATTATGGTATAACAATAAACATACTAATATTATCTCACTAAATAC
>NW_021766307.1:0-1000 GCF_005508785.2 Acyrthosiphon pisum
TTTTAAAATCTTAGTTCTAAAAACAAAAATTTTTACGAATTATTAACTCAATATAATTAGATAATTTTCGTGATTTTTACATAATTTGTCAATTTTTGAACTTTAAATGCTAATAAAAAAAGTCTTATTGACATTCATAAAACTGAAATTGTCGATAAACAGCTCAAAACAAATCAAAATATTTTGAAAAATTTATCATGTGTAGAAAATGGAAATATAAACAACCAGTGAAAATTTCATGTATCTACAGTCATTCGTTTTAAAGTTACACCAAAAACCAAAATCAATTTTCTCAAAAACAGATTTTGCGTAAAAAATTCCCGTTTTTCCTTAATTTTTCTTTTGTTTTTCACGGCGCTTTTTAAAACTATTGGAAATTTCAAATTTTGATCACCCGAATGCACCAACTAGATTCACTTTCCCATCAAACAAGATACTGTTGAAGAAAATCGAAGCAGTTTTACTGCTCCAAACCGTGATGACAGACACAAAAATAAAAAAAAAAAAACACACATCATTGTAAAATCAATACATTCATCGTTCCTCTCAGAATCTAAAATCGTAAAAGTGAGTTACGTCCTTTTTTGTTGGAGCAGTCTATATGAAAATATTATAAATTATAATCGGTTGTTTCAACTATACTTACCTATTTCATTATAAGACTATATGAGGGGAATTGACTACACTGGTTGATAATCATTTTATTTTTTATCACTCTTTATGCATGTTAAACGTTAATGATTGTTGTCTTTTTAACCCCACACCCCCTCAACAGGTTGGTTAAATTAAAGAATATAAAATGAATGAATTGGTGATTTGTATTAGCTTAATATATAACATATACGCTACAGCTTGAACAATAATTATATACTTTATAATAATAAATAATAATACTGCTATTGTAGGTATAGATGTCCCACGATGTTCGTCAACATTTTGTTTCTGGTCTTGTGAGCGCAGAGTAACAAAACAAATAGGTACATTCTTCGCTACTCTTAGA
>NW_021766308.1:0-955 GCF_005508785.2 Acyrthosiphon pisum
TCGCTTTAGGCAAACCTAAGAAGTAGAAAGTAATATTAACCATATCAATGCTTTATCTTTAAAATAAACTGATTATATTATAGGCTTAAACATGTTCTATATTGATATTTGAATAGGTATTTAAATTAGATAGTCGTTGCACCTCCTCTGGGAGGCTTCTACAGCATGTTTAATCTGCCTTTTTTTTTCTTTTTTTTTTTAACCAATATTTACCATTAATTGTTCTTATTGTTCTCTTTTTTGTAACAAATTGAATAAACTTATAAACCAAAAAAAAAAAATTTCAATTAGACATAATAGTTTACTGTATATGGGTTTGTTCCTTCACCTGACGTCCATGTATTATTAAAATCTTCTTTATAAAAAATGATTTGAACAAACCCGATTTGATTTTTTAAATAATACGCCTAAAGCTACTTCCATTTCTTTTTTCTTCTTTTATCCTTATTCCTTAGGTATTCCAAATGTTATTTTGGAAATTTCATGTGGTATTTGTATACAACAACTAACAAGTAATTTTGTTGTTTATAGTCTATACTCTATAGACTTATAGTGTCTTAAAGTAGACAAGTACTAATGTGTATATTACGATTAATGATATATGATATATCTTTAATCGTGGTTTTAAATTGTTAATGTATAAAAGTAAGTAGTAATTATAGTACTAAGGTATTTAGGTATAATATATAAATACTTAGTTTTCATAATTAAGAAATTTACGTGGTTAAAATAAGTTGAAGAGACCACTAGATAGTGCTACTAGTCAGTACATTTTCAATCGCGCTTTTCGAGCCGTGTTATACAGTCTCGATGTGTAACCAGTATATCTTTAATCGTGATTATGACCGTTATGAGTATCGTTAAATTGATATTTAATTTCATTTTGACTTCTGGTTTTATTGTTGGGTATGATAAATTTCTCAGTAGCAATACATTTAACGAATATTAAACGTAA
>NW_021766309.1:0-728 GCF_005508785.2 Acyrthosiphon pisum
GGAAAAATCACGAAAATTTGCAAATTATTTCGAGTTTGAAATTCATAAAAATTTTTCTTTTTAAATCTAAGAAATGAAAATGTAATACAAGATTCCTTATAAGATTATCTACCTTTATCACACAAAAAATATCTATAAGAAAGTCAAATTAAATTTTTATGATCGTTTGAAATTCAAATTTTTACAACATTGGATATTCACTCGATTTCTCATGTAGCGATTTCCTTATTTTGTTCTAATTCAAAAACGAATAACTGCAGATACATGAAATTTTTATTGAATGTTTATATAAGCATTTCCTATACACCATACAATTTTGAAAATATTTTGACTCTTTTTGAGCTGTTTACGGACATTTTCAGTTTTCAATTTTTTTAGTTTTTTTTTCTATAAATATCAATTAAGTTTTATCTGTTGGGCCAAAAAGTATATAAATTTAATACAAAGCTCCTGATATATTGTTACAATATCAGTTGAAAAATATTAAAAATACATAGGCACAATTTTTCTTTATAAGCATTTAAAGATCGAATTTTGACAAAATTTATCAAACTTAAGATTCAATAATTATTTTGTAGTTAAAAATTTATAAAATGGTCAACTTTTATATCTAAGATTGAAAATTTAAAACAAGATTCCACGTAAGTAATTAATTCTGTTACCAAAAAATCTAAAATATACATTTAAACAGTTTATTTTTATAGTCATTTTAAGTACAAATTTGGGAC
>NW_021766310.1:0-1067 GCF_005508785.2 Acyrthosiphon pisum
AATTTAAAAGATTAATGTAAACACGCATCACAAAAAAAATAATTTTAATTTAGGTAGAATAGGTTATACTCAACTAAAATATTAACACAAATAGTTGAATCATACACGACTGTCGCAAGTTAACTGAAGTTCGTGATCAATGATAATTAATAAGAGTGCCAATCGGTTGTTGTTTTTTAGAATTTGTATTAATTTTAGATTTTAGAAATTAAACTATACGAGATAATGATACTAATTATTATTATTGTTGTGCATATAACAATATTAATATGTTCATTTTCCTCCACAAAACACTCACACAAAGTCACAAACAAATATACATAAATGCATACCCATACATACAATGTGTACGTCCCCGGATGCGTCTAAATATAAATATATTCCAACTATTCAATTAGTAAAAATATATCATTGTGACAATAATTGCTTAGTACTTACATAGTATAATATTTTCTGAAAATATTATAAAATAGGCATGTTTTTGTGCTAATAAAATATAGTAATGGTAAGACGGCAACAACTGGGCACGCTTTTAAAATCAGACAGGGGCAAATGCCCACCTTGCCACCCCCCCCCCCCCCTTAAATGACGCCACTGATAAGTGAAGATACAAGTAAAACTTTTGAAGGAATAATCCACCCAATAATGAATAGTGATACTACCTATTTTTAAGTTTTTTGTTGATTAATAAACATATTAAATTAAAATGAATTAATAATTTAGTAGTTACGACACCATCTTCGCTTAAGACGTCTTGGAGGATTTTTCGATATAGATTGGTTGATACATTTTTCATTAAAGGGCTGGGTTGGATTGCTTCATCTTGTACGGTCGTTATCTTATTTAAAATCTTCATGGAGTTTATGATTAGAAGCGAAAAGAGGGGCGTCCGTTAATTTTCTGAGAGAATAATTTTGAAAAGTTTGATTCGTGTTTATGTTATATTTTCTTGCATTGTGTCAGAACTGAAGCCCGTAAATCCAGATGAGTTGGATTTTGTGTATCAACAGTTTCATTTTAAGACTCGTTATATGCGTATTTTTTGGTGTGTAACAGAGTGCTTAGGA
>NW_021766311.1:0-769 GCF_005508785.2 Acyrthosiphon pisum
TGCTACATATTATTATAATTATTATTATTATTATTTTAAAAACTTCTATAATATTCTATCTAATGAAAGTTACTTCCGTGACATCACTTTTTAGTGTCGTCATGCAATAAACGGGCTTTAAAACTTTTATATTGCTCTTTATTCGTCTCGCTTATATTATATTTTATTAACACGATAACCATACACGTACCAGATCTGACGTCTGCGTTGTATTATAATATTGTAGCGATATTGTTGCACTTTGCGTCCAGAGTAACGTGATAGGTACATATCGTTAAGTATTTAACACGGTATAATAATATATGGAAACACGAATGCGTGTCACGTTTAAAGAAATGAGAAAAATTAAGTCCGGCTTATGTGGGTAACATCGTGGTGACGTATATGACAGCAAAAAAGCGGTTCATAACGAGTGTGACCAGAATAGTTGCAAAGTACAGCATTATTATTGTTATTATAATTATGTATTGTGTCTCTTTCGAATGTTTATCACAATACACTAAACTTTGAGATTTTTTTTCCAACACTAATATTACATAGTGTTGAGACTTTAAACACTTCACTGCTATAGTTCGAATTGATGTTTTACAAAAAAAAAAAAAACTGGTCGGTCGAAATATTTTTTATCGAAATATCGGTTGTCGATAATCTCAGAAAAGTATTCTGCGTCTGCAAGTTCGGAAATGTAAAATGTAAATATTGTCTTTGAAAAGTCAAAAAAGTTTCTACACGACGATTTCGTCCATTAACAGAATCTCATGCTGTCGTC
>NW_021766312.1:0-980 GCF_005508785.2 Acyrthosiphon pisum
TACTATGATGATTTGAACGTGGATACTAAGGTTGGACGGTGGATACTAAGGTACCGACTGAACACCTTGAGACATATCGCACACGAATTCGTCGATCTCATCATGGGTTTTAACGTGCCTGTTCAGAGCGCGTTTATGTACGTATACTTTTTCGCATATCACGCAGTTAAACATTTTAAAGATTTAATTTAATAAGATTTAATAAAGAAGTTATTTAACAGTGTGAGCGAGCTAATACGAATGTACAACAGTTGTATTCAAGCTGCGCTGACCGTTTGATCTGTAGAACATATGCGGTGGTGCTCGCCCCAAATATTGTATGTGGTGGTGGTCGGGTGGATTGCGGGGGGTATTCGTAAACATTATCTATAAGGCTTGCGGAAATATATGTCCACTAGTACCAGGTGGCGCTGGGGTATAATACATTTTATAATCGCGGCTACAATATGAATCGACATGTTACAGCGCACTCCAATGATTCCACTCATCTGCCCCTGGAGGTGACGTCAGTTATCTGTTAAACGTTGATAACTAAATGACATATAACAGATCACTATTCGAATATTTACATTTATATTATTATTATAATTATTAATGCTTAGCTTGCAATGCACCGTTTTTATATTTAACCTCGTTTTTTAAATTATTATTATTATTTTAGTATCGCAACCTAATCTTCTCATTCTTATCATATTTTATCTCATCTTTATCTTATCTTATCTTATACTCACCCTTATCTTCATACATACTTATCCGATATATTATACCGAGGTCTTGACGACATTATTATTATTTTTAAAAAAAACTCCGCTCATCCACGCTGTGATAACAAGTGAACGGAGTGAGGCGAGGATTTATATGTCTACATACGGTGTTCTGACGACTAGCTCTCTATCTGCAGTCAGTGTTTGGATATAATCATATACGAACGTGTAATAACTATATATTAATATGCCGTCAGAGGAGTGTTCGTTTTTCAA
>NW_021766313.1:0-1367 GCF_005508785.2 Acyrthosiphon pisum
AATTTTCAAGCTTTTTTATCCAACAAATAAAATTTAATTGATATTTTTAGAAAAAAAACTAAAAAAAAATGGAAAATGAAAATGTCCGTAAAGAGCTCAAAATAAATCAAAATATTTTGATAATGTTATGGTGTATAGAAAATGCTAAGATAAACATTCAGTCAAAATTTCATGTATCTACGGTCATTTTTTTTTAAAGTTACACCAAAAACCAAATTCAATTTTGTGAAAAATCGATTTTGCGTAAAAATTCCCGTTTTTCCTTAATTTTTCTTTTGTTTTTCCCGGCGCTTTTGAAAACTACTGGGAAATTTAAATGTTGACCTCCCCAATGCACCAACGATATTCACTTTCTGATCGAACAAGATACTGAAGTTGAAAATCGTAGCATTATTTCGACTACTTATCGTGTACACACACAAAAAAAATAAAAAAATAAATAAAAAATAAAAAATAAAAAAATTAAAAAAAATTAAAAAAAACACATCATTGTAAAATCAATACATTCATGGTTCCACTCAGAATCTAAAATAAAAGGGATGATTACAGATAGTATAAGCTGCCCAATGAATCTAAAAAAGTGTCTACCGAAATGAATCTCCATAATCAGTATTAAACAGCTGTAGCTGTGCTAAATAGATAGTAAATACTAATAAATAATAATATATTAATACAACAGCTAGGTATTTGGCAATTAGCATTGAATATGTTATGTATTTGTGTATACATAACTACATACGTATGTTTCACGTTAGCACTCAATTTAGCAGTTCGGTTATGGCATAGAACAATGTTATGGATAATTTATTATAATTTATAATGTTCACAATTTTATTAGAGTTCAACAAGTTGCTGTCCAGCAGCTGGTATCACCTTGTATTTTATATAAATATCTGTGGTATCACTGCCGCGCTTTGTTTGTTTCGACAGTGCGGCCACCGCCACGACATCATCACCGGCCGATGTTGAGTCTTGAACCTTTGATTTTTTAGAAGACAGTACCTGTTTAGGTTACATTACATAGACATATTAATAATATTATGTTTATTACGTTTATTTTGTTTAATTCACTACTTCTCTACATCGTGATTTAATATGTCTAAAGCCTTGGTCTAAATAATGTTTGTTAGATAATCTGATAGTATACGCCTCTCACCAATCAACGCTTGATTCTCGTGATAATATAATCGTGAGTATTATTTGTGTGTGAGGTGTACTCTGTAGTCTAGGTTGTGTTGAGTTTGTATGCAGCTTGTGCGCGTGCGTGGGTGTGATTGTACTTGATGCTGCAGTGGTGTGCCGTGTGCGTGCGCGTTAGTAACCCTCATAATAATAATAATAATAAAATGCGAAAATGTGCAATATTG
>NW_021766314.1:0-1195 GCF_005508785.2 Acyrthosiphon pisum
TTTATTCCAGGTTTTTTAATATGTAATTTCGTCCAAATTTGAACTTAAAATGACTATAAAAATAAACTGTGCTTATGTATTTCTTAGAATTTTTAGCAACAGAATTAAATATTTACGTGGAATTTTGTTTTAAATTTTCAATCCTTAGATATAAAAGTTGAACATTTTATAAATTTTTAACTACAAAATAATTATTCAATTTTAAATTTGATAAATTTTGTCAAAATTTCAACTTCAAATGCTTATAAAAAATAATTGTGCATATGTATTTTTAATATTTTTCAACTGCTATTGTAACAATGTATCAGGAGCCTTGCATTAATTTTTTACACTTTTTGGCCCAACAGATAAAACTTTATTGATATTTATAGAAAAAAAAAACTAAACAAATTTAAAACTTACAATGTCCGTAAACAGTTCAAAAAGAGTCAAATTATTTTCAAAATTTTATCGTATATAGAAAATGCTAATATAAACATTCAGTGAAACTTTCAAGTTTCTACAGTCTCTTGTTTTTTATTACAACAAAATAAGAAAATCGTTACGTAAGAAATCGAGTGAATATCGAATGTTGTAAAAATATGAATTTGAAACGCTCATAAAAATTTAATTTGAGTTTCTTATAGACATTTTTTTTTTGATAAAGGTAGATTATCCTATAAGGAATCTTGTATTACATTTTAAAATCTTAGTTCTAAAAAGAAAAATTTTTACGAATTATTAACTCAAAATAATTTGCTAATTTTCGTGATTTTTACATATTGTGTCAATTTTTGAACTTTAAATGCTAATAAAAAAAAAACTGTGACTAAGGATTTTTAATATTTTTTAAATCTCATTGTAACAATATAGTAGGAGCCTTGTATTAAATTTTCAAGTATTTCTACTCAACAAATAAAGTTTTATTGACATTCATAGAAAAAAAAACTAATTAAATTGGAAACTTAAATTGTCCGTAAACAGCTCAAAACAAATCAAAATATTTTGAAAACGTTATTGTGTATAGAAAATGGAAATATAAACAACCATTGAAAATTTTATGTATCTACGATCATTTGTTTTAAAGTTACACCAAAAACCAAAATCGATTTTCTCGAAAATAGATTTTGCGTAAAAATTCCCGTTTTTCCTTAATTTTCTTTTGTTTTCTCGGCGCTTTTGAAAACTACTGGGAAATTTACAATTTGACCTCCCC
>NW_021766315.1:0-1022 GCF_005508785.2 Acyrthosiphon pisum
AAATTCATGTATCTACAGTCATTCGTTTTAAAGTTACATCAAAAACCAAAATCAATTTTCTCGAAAACAGATTTTGCGTAAAAATTCCCGTTTTTCCTTAATTTTTCTTTTGTTTTTCACGGCGCTTTTGAAAACAATTGGAAAAATGTTACTTTTGACCCCCCAAAGTACCAACTAGATTCACTTTCCTATCAGAAAAGGTACTGTTGAAGAAAATCCAAGCACTTTTACTGTCCTAATAGGTGATGACAGACACAAAAATAAAAAAAAATAAAAAAAAATTTAAAAAAAATAAAAAAACACACATCATTTTAAAATCTATACATTCATCGTTCCACTCAGAATCTAAAATAACTTCTAACTTCTACTCTAACTTAAGTTACTATTTTCGCCAAACTAACTTAAATTTTAACTTAGTTACTTTTTACAATAAAGTAACTTAACTTTAAATAGTTTTAAAAAGTGACTAACTTGCACAACTTTGTCGAATATACACAGCAGGCTCTTTCAGTCCACGGCAGCGGTATATTACGAAAACTTAATTATTACCCTTATTATTTACGATATTATACTCAATACTATAATTTTGGGCACAGCCAGCTGTTTCGGAAACACTTACAGCCTCTTTTAACTACCACATCGTAGCGTGAATCGCAGACTTTTAGAAAACACTAATTTACTTTTTTAATAAGTTTGCGTGCCGCCGTTTTACCGCGTTTCCAGCTTATCATCAATCGTTATTTACACACACACACACACACACACACACACAAAACACATATTACTTTAATATTGTGCGCGTGTGATTAAGTATTACAATGGCCAGGCCTATATAGCGAACATTATATTTAAGTTTACGACTCTTTAATTTATTTAATTACGACTTCACAACGTGCGCCGTTTTTGATTTGTTGAGTTCAAAACCTGCAGCAGAAATATACGTGAACGGCGGCATATCATTGTTATTATAATATTATACTATTATGTTTGCATTTTGAAGAACGAGCTGCAGTGTTTTACTG
>NW_021766316.1:0-250 GCF_005508785.2 Acyrthosiphon pisum
TAAGTTAATTTGATAATATCCACAAATAATCATAGCTGTAATACAGGTATAATTATGATAGGTACAATACGTATAATATTGACTGTTGTGATGGTAAAATCAGACTGCAGATATTTTGTACTCATTTGCGAGTAATTGTTTTCTTTCAAAAATGTCATATAGGTAAAAGGAAAAATGACAATTGCATTTAATATATTAAATTCCGTTAGGAAAAGGCATAGAAATAAAAAATATAGTTTCCATAACAGTA
>NW_021766317.1:0-9281 GCF_005508785.2 Acyrthosiphon pisum
TGACATAATATACACACCACGCATAAAGTGACGCGCAAGCAAACGGTCGTGCAACATGAATGCGTCTTATAAACGTTTTTTGTTAGGTACCTATGGTATAAATCGGTACCAGCCCTCGAGACCAATAGGTTCCCGGGGCGGTTTCTTTCAATACCATATTATAATATAATATATTATACATATACTTTTGACAATGTGCCGCAATAGGCATAGTGAGTATAGTTGATACGCATATAGTAAGTATAGGTACCAATATAACCCTTACAATAAGTAATAATAATAATAAGGACTCGGGCGGATTATCGATATACCGTGCGTCCCCGGAACTGAATACTAATACAATGTATACATAACATTATATAATACGAGTGCGTATAGGTCGGTATAGTGTCTTCGTCGGTATAAATCACTGGGTCCTCGCCGAACGGGATGTCCGGAAACGACCCTGCAGCCCCATTGAAATGTTAATGGTGTTACATCTGAGAAAAAAACACAATCATAAATAAAAAAAACGTTTCGCCGACGGGGTCTTCGCGCGCTAATCACGTGCGTGAGTGCGGAGAAACCTTTCAGGTACGGGACGAACAAAAAAAATAAGCACAATATAAAATATTGGGGTCACCGGAACTACCCTATGCCTATACATACGCGTTGTGATGGGCGAACCGTCTTTCTTTTTTATGCGAACGACTACGTGCACCCTAACCCTTTTTCAGACGACCGGGCGCACCCCTGCAGCAGCAGTAGAAAAGACTGTGAATTTTTTTGTTAGTATCCATGCGTGGTCTTCGTCGATGTCGTCTCGTCCCGCACGAGGAAGAAGATGCGCCGAACGGTTTTTTTCCACTCTTTTTTTAATAATTCTATTGTGTCCGCGTTCGGATTTACAATGCGTATGTGACCCTATATGCATATGTATAGGTAGTATTACTATACATAAAAACGTGCGCGCTGATAGTGCGCGTTGCGCAATAATATAAGTGAACTGCTGCTGCAGGTACGTCCGGATCGGTCGAATCGGATGAAAAAATCTCCACCCGGAACAAAAAGAAAAGACGAATAAAAAAAATAATAATAAAATAAAAAACGATTGTCCTAACCCAACAACGCAATACGTACGTACCTATTAATTCTTCTCGCGCATCGTCATTGGATACACTCTCGTGGGTACTATATATATATATATATATTATACCAACACGTACAACACCAGTGCTATTACCTATACGTATAAGTGTATAATATATTATAGGTTTCGTATATAGGTAACTATATTAAATATGCCTATATTATAATGCGTATACGCGAGGTCGTTTGACGATTCCACTTCGGTGAGCTTTTGCGTCGCGCGCGTGATAAATTACTGTGAGAATAATAATATTGTATTTATAACCGTCCTCCTCCGGAAAGAATTCCGTTTCGCAACGAGCTCGGCGGCCGCGACAGAGTTTATGAAACTTTTACTCTACATAATATTGTTATTAGGCCCTATATATGTATAATATTATGTAGATAGTACCTATTGCTATTATACTTAAAAACGTACGCGTAGGTATTGATAATGCGCTTTGTGCAACAATAAATTAACTGTTGCTGCAGGTATATGTCCGTAAATATGAATGATCCGGTCGAATCGGATAAAAAAATGTTTTCCCGAAACAAAAAGAAACGTCGAATGGAAAAAAAACTTAATATAAAAACGGTCGTCCCAAACCGACAACGCAACGTGCCTACCTATTAAATCTTCTCACACATCGTCGTCATTGAATTCACTCGGGTCTATATATGCGCACACGTACAATACCATATATTACCTATACTATAATATATTATAGGTAACCATACTATTATATATATATACCTAGGTATACTCTGTGTATACCCGCGGCCGTTTGACAATAATTCCACTTCGGTGAGCTTTTACGTCGCGCGCGTGATAAATTATACTGTGAGAATAGTATATACCTATAAGTATTTTAGTAGGTATTTATAACCGTCCTCCTCCGGAAAGAATTCCGTTTCGCAACGGGCCCGGCGGCCGCGGAGTTTATGAAACTTTTACTCTACATATTATTATTATTAGGTATTATTATAATAACATTCGTGCTGTACGCGAAATGACTTGCGCGGGGGCGACCTCGGTCCGTGCGATCTTCGAAAATAATAATAATAATAATTATCATAATATTATGTATCGTAATACACTAGAAACGCGCGCCGGGTCCACGAAACGCGTACAACTCACGTTACGTGTTATTATTATTATTATTATCAAAGCGATATTATAGGTGTACGCTAATAGAATTTTATTCATCCATTGTCGTGTGTGTCATGTATCTCGTAGTCCGTATAAATACGATTATTATTATTATTATAGTGATTCGCAGTGAAGCGTTATATATAGGTGAGGATAGTTATGTTTAATGTACGCTTATGCGCTCCAACGAAAGAGAAAGGATATGATGTTCGCATATTAATATTGTTTTTCTTCCGACTCAACAGATATTACCTATATTAAATATAATATATAATCGCACGTCTCCAAGACGCATGTCTACTTGCAATAACGTATCATCATTCCTTGGGTTATATTCCAAGGAGGTAAAAGCTCGAACTAATGCGTTTTTATTTGCCACCATATACGCGGGATTTTAATGCCTAACCGATTCGGGACAATGTCACTCATTATAATAAATTGTGAATTGCCGTGTCGTCGTTGTCTACACCTACCGAACAATTACCAATCGAATTCCAGTGTTAGTTATAGTGCTATATCCGGTGTAGTACAAGCAAAATGTGATAAAATCGATGTATCATAAGTATAATTTAATATCATGTATATTATATTCAAATGACATCGCATCACAGAAAATGTATTAATCGTATTGATAAAAAAAAAATGTAGAATTATGAGTTATTATAGATGAGATATTATTCAAAAGCCGGTAAACGCAATGATTCATGCGATTTCAATAAAAAAATAATATCGCAAAGTGTGATCGCTATATTTAATAAACTCTACGCTGTATAATATAATTGAACATATTAATATTTTGACAAATTATATTGATTGACTTCAAATAATAATTATTTACTTTTCTATAACAATAATACGCAAACCAATAGATAGAGCTATAATATTATCTTCTTATTTCTAATAATATTTCACTAAAATTTATATTATATTATTTGTAATATGTTTATTTCTAGTAACAGTATATTATCGTAAGCTCCGACAGTCATACCACTATAATAATATATTATTATTATGTGCGTAATTGAAATATAATAAACATAATGATTATGTATTTTATCAGGAACCAGGCAATATCTTATGAAATACCATAGACATATATAAACAAAATATTGTTTATATATGTCTATGTGAAATACAAACGGAGTTTATAGGTTATTTTTTATTTACATTTTTTTATGAGATTATCAGTGTTGCTTGTTTTTAATTAAAAAAAAGTAATAACTCCAACAATTTTTAATTCCTTATATTATTTTCTTAGATATTCCTAGACTTGCCATGAAATCACTTTATATACCAAAAAAAATCTATAGACGATTTTACTTCGTATATCAGCTGTCTCTAAACCAAGTATATTACAGCGTTTATTATAACACACTCAAAATGGCACAATAATAAAATTGGTTCCCTCTTCCGCCGAATTCGGAATGATTCATGATAATCAATTGATATTCGGTGCCACTCTTGATAATTTGAAAATCAGAAGTTTATTTCTTTCCGTCATCCTTATAAATGACTGCGCTGAGTGTATTATATTATACTAGGCATTGTATTTACATTTACTCCTCCAAAACCGTTTTATGTCCAAAGAGGGTAGTGGTCATTGTCGATATATGTAAGGATCAAACACAATATTAAACAAAGTGTTTCATGCCTAATACGTATCTGCAGTGGACGTCCACGTTTCCTGCGTTTTCCCCTTAATATAAGCAAAGTCATTTAGGGTCATCATATAACATAATATAAAAATAATATGGTGATAAATATAAAATAGGTACCTACGTGTATAGCAGATGAATAGTTTTTACTTTTTTGTTGTAAGGTTAAGTTACATATGATTTTTAGAATTCATATATGATTGGATTGGCAATAATATTATTGTAAAATATTACCTATAATATGAACTAATACGATATTATTTAATATCTGCAGATACATTTTGTATAATTATTATTTATGAAATCATTCATTATATTATTTATAGTAAAATGGCAGGTTGAAGAAAATCAGTTTTCCCATTACAATCATCATACAAAAATTATATGATGTTCCTACAATAATTAAAGAATAATTCAATAATTGACATGATAATTTTTATTTGTTTTATATTATATAATATTGTTTATTGTTATATTTAAATTGTCTTACATGCTATTTAAGTTCATATTGATATAATATAGGTATTAACTCAATAGGGGTAACTATAATTCTAAATTCAACGACTGAATTTATGTGTTATCGATGCTCTTAAACAATCTAAACTGTGTTTAAATTATGAGAGGAATGTCATAATCGAAAAAAATCCAAAAGATCCTGCATAATATGTAATTATTAGTTGTTCGCGTTTTAAAATTATTTTTTTTCAGACCACGAGCACCGCTCAGAATTTGCGGTCATTCGAAAGTGATGATTTTCTGTTCATAGAAAATAATATCAAATAAACATTTTATCTCACCAATAATATTAAGACAATATTATGTAATGCGTTTGTATTCGGTTTTGTCGTTTTTTAATTGCGTTTTTGCTGGTTGCATACTTACGAATTATTAATTGTTAGTGCAATTTTACTTGCTGTTTACATTAATTCTGGTGTTTGATTAAAACTGTATAACAATTATATTATTATGTCCGAAAAGCCAAAGATGGCTTTTAGCCAAAAACGATCCATATAAGATTACTGATAATAACTGAATAACTCACAAATAATATTTATTTATGAATTATAAATTATATGTAAATATGTTACATATTTTCTTTGTTTCATACGACAAACCAACTTTTAAAATTTTATTGTTCACTTAGAAGTTGACGAATATAAACTTTTAGATATAATAAACATTTTATTTTATTTTTTTTTTTATTGATCATGAAGTCCGGCAACTATGGCCATTAGCTGTTTGATTTTTGTTTGTAAGGGAGGAATTGTAGGTTGGTAAACACGTGTGTTTTGATTTGGCAAATTTTTTAGTGGGTACCCGTAGGTATCTGCCATGCCCGGGTGGGGGATGGCGGCACTAGTTCTCCGAACACCGTGACTTGTCCGAAGAAAAATGCCACCCGTGGCTAAGGAATCGAACTCGGGTCGGCTGCGTCGCAGCCGACGCCTTAGTCCGCTCGGCCACTCCGTCCCCCATATTTTATTTTTATTTTTCACGGAAATGAAATATTCCAAGAAAATAAAGTTCATGAAATTTTAAAGACCCTGTGATAACAAATTCTCGACATTATACGTGTTGTATAACTTTCGTATATATAATAATATGTAATATAATTGAGTACAATATACACTCAATGTACATATTATTAAGTATGTACATAATATACAACCTTTAACTTACTATCGCGTGTCTGTTTCTAATTTAATCTAATTTAATAAACCGCAATATTATCACCGAGACAGACCTATGGCCCCAGACATCAGTGGCAGCTATAGATCAAAGCATGTTCAGGGAGAAAGTGAGTATGTGGGCAGAGTGCAGTTTGCCTATATCGCGCAGAATTAGTTAAGGACAATTGGTACACCACCTATGTGGCTATGTAAAATAATATATAAATGTGATTCGTCAATTTGTTTTTTCCGTAAAAGTCTCAAGCGAACGAGTCAATACGTCATAGGTACCAACTGCACTTGTAACTTATCAATAGTATTTTATACGTGGCCTGATTAAAATAATTTTTAGAAAAACGAAAATTTAACGATTCAAATTTATATTTGAAAAATGTGTTTACAAATGCAGTCTCGTTTAAGTATTCTATTATATATCGTCGAATTTTTGCGAAATTACTATGTTATTATAGACAATGTAAGTAATAACCTAAAAACAAGAAAATAAAAGTGTTTTTTTTTGTTAAAACCTAAATGATCCCCTACACTTACAAGTGCTAGAGAATGTTATAAGATACAATTAATGCTAAAAATAATGTGTATTATACTATTATAAACAAAACATTTTTCGTTAACGCCGGTGGCACATAATATATTCTTCATGGAATGACTATCTGTAGCGATGGAACGCATATTGAATCAGTTTATTACTGTACACAGTGGTTAGTGATGAGCAAAACAAGACCAAGACCAAGACTTTCAAAATCTTGGTCTTGGTCTTGGTCTTGCAGACTCAGTCTTGGTCTTGGTCTTGGATATACACCTTAATATTGGTCTTGGTCTTGGTCTTGCAGACTCGGTCTTGGTCTTGGTCTTGGTCTTGGTCTTGCGCAAGACTCTTGCAAGACTCTTGCTATTTTCACAAAATATATAAAAAAAAAACTAAATACCTGTTATAGCTGTGTGTAGGTTTTTTGCCATGATATCTAAGATGAAACTTAAGTCCAATATATTACATAGTATATTCATAAATCAAACATTAACATAAAACAAGTCAAACAATTTAATTTTTATTATACTCGTTTAAAACTTTGCATTTTCGAGGAGCCGATTTCGAGTAATATATAATGATACCTACCGTAGTCCGTAATGACTTTCAGCAATTATTAGTATATTCGATTCAAAGTAGGGGTGTATTATGGACATACATCATTCTATTTTGACAACTTTCGACGTCTTTATCGATTTTGGGAAAATAAAATAATTTTCCAGTAATTTGTTAATTAGTATGAAAACTACCCATGTTATTTTGTAATATTAATCCTCATTATATTTTTAATCTTTTTTTCAATAATCGCCTTTTCCTCGAATACTGATAAAATGTCATTACAATACAAATAAATTCTTATAACCTATTTTTGTTATAAATTATTAGTTAATGGAATCTAGAATGTGTTTTCGGGGAAAAAAAAAATTTGCAAGACTGCAAGAGTCTTGTAGTGATGATCTTGTTTTGGTCTTGGTCTTGCAGCTTCGGTATTGGTTTGGTCTTGTTCTTGCAAGCCTAATCTTGGTCTTGGTCTTGCTAGACCAGTACCATCTTGGTCTTGGTCTTGGTCTTGGTCTTGCAGCAAGAGTCTTGCGAGACCGCAAGACCAAGACCAATTTTGCTCATCACTAACAGTGGTGCAACTAAGGGATACAAGTGGGGTTTAGCCCCTCCTCTGACTTAGATTTGGCCCCCTTAAAAAAAATATTCCTTATTGATTTAGATACAAGCCGTCTATGGGTTATTTTAAATTATTAATTTTTTTTTAAGTTGGTTGTAGTGCCCCCAGAATTGTAACCCCAGTTGCGCTTATGATTGGACATCGTGTATACTTTTAAGCAGCCAGTAGGTACCTATAATTATTATATAGGAGAAAAACTTAATAGGTACCTGAAAAACATTAACGGATTATTGATTGTTTGAAATCCGTTTGCGCTATCGAGAAAATTGGAAAACACTAATATATTCGTATAAATACAAAAAATATCGCCGTATATCTTCCGTCGACGACAAATAACACCATTGGTTATTCCATTGCTGTAATGCATATTATGTACCGTTGTTGGTTCATGCACATCCAGTCTTTGCCAATATAATATATTATAATATGTAAATAAATATATACATCTGATATTGAGATTTACGTTCACAGCTATAATGCTGCGGCAGCAGTATCTCTCGGGCGCTGTAAGTCTTACACCGGGCTGAAACATCTGCACACGTGCCTATATATATATATATATTATAATATTGGTAATGCCTATTTCGCGTAATCAAAGCACTTCCTGCAACGTCAACCGTGCACAGAAACGTAGGTAAAATGCGCGTTTCGATATTATTATTGTTGTGCGGGTAAAAAAATGTAAAGTAAATTTCCCATTGTATTCGCGAAGACGCTGCGGCGTGGAAACATATTACAATAACAATGAGGTCCGAGACGACAAATTGAGATTTGACCCGACTAGCGTATATTATATTATGTATATATGTGTATCCTCCACATTATACGTATATCGTGCAGTATATGCATAATATTATATTTGTTGTGTGCGTACTTATATACATACATATGTATATATTATATGATGTATATAAAGAGAGCGTATCGGAAACTTATCTATGCGAGCGCGTGTAGATATTATTATTGTATATAATATAGTGAACCGAGAGCGTTCATTGTGGCGACGAAATTGTCACGCGTCACGCGCCGACTATAAACGGCCATTGATATCATAGACGACTGCATACGACTATTATCATTTAATATCACAATGAATGATACGACATTATATTATTATGTAGAGCTATATACCGACTACTGATGCCTGTACCGACGCACGTCGTATATGGATATGTATAATAATATGGTGAAATCTCAATATGGCGTCTTATACTTACCTATATTATACCGCGGTACCAATGTAGTATTATATTAAAATTTATTCGTGATTGATACTGTTCAATGTCATTTATATTTAGGTATAAGACATTTCTAATAAATAAGCATAATAGTATGCATTTATGCACGAAAAGATTGATCCAAGATTATCAGTTACTTATTCAGGAACACGTATTGTTAACGCTAATAATTAGCGTTAATTATTAAAAATTAAAACATAAAAATGAATGATTATTGTAAAAATAAAAATAGAACTCTAGTGTGTCTCGTCATTGAGTAGACACTGAAATGTACATGTTAATTTTGAATTCAATGATAAATCAATGTATGCGATGGAAAACGATTCTGGTCGAGGTTGGTATACATTTTTAGACTTACCAAACAATTATATACAGAGCCGACTGACTAGTTTTTAAGGGCTGTAATACGCACGCACGACGAATCCTCGATTTACAACTGTCCGTCCAAACCTTGATTACGACTAAAAAAGGGCATAATCGTGGAATTCAAAATATACTACTAATAAAGGCATGCATTTATCTTATCTCAGACTAATGACCCCCATAAAATCGTCAGTTAGCTCTGCCACACAGTGAAATCACACCTGCGAGATGGTCTACAAGACTACAACAATATATCGATGCTGACGGCCGCCATCTTGAAGATATAATTTTCAAAAAGTAATTTCAAAAATGGGATCTCCTATTTATTTCAATAAAACAAACTGTTTTTCTCTAAGTTTAACTGTTCGTAA
>NW_021766317.1:9331-10714 GCF_005508785.2 Acyrthosiphon pisum
GAATAAATCGGCTATGCTTTACAGCGATTTGAGTTTTTTTTAGTGATGAGCAAAACAAGACCAAGACCAAGACTTTCAAAATCTTGGTCTTGGTCTTGGTCTTGCAGACTCAGTCTTGGTCTTGGTCTTGGGTATACACCTTAATATTGGTCTTGGTCTTGGTCTTGCAGACTCGGTCTTGGTCTTGGTCTTGGTCTTGCGCAAGACTCTTGCAAGACTCTTGCTATTTTCACAAAATATATAAAAAAAAAACTAAATACCTGTTATAGCTGTGTGTAGGTTTTTTGCCATGATATCTAAGATGAAACTTAAGTCCAATATATTACATAGTATATTCATAAATCAAACATTAACATAAAACAAGTCAAACAATTTAATTTTTATTATACTCGTTTAAAACTTTGCATTTTCGAGGAGCCGATTTCGAGTAATATATAATGATACCTACCGTAGTCCGTAATGACTTTCAGCAATTATTAGTATATTCGTTTCAAAGTAGGGGTGTATTATGGACATACATCATTCTATTTTGACAACTTTCGACGTCTTTATCGATTTTGGGAAAATAAAATAATTTTCCAGTAATTGTTAATTAGTATGAAAACTACCCATGTTATTTTGTAATATTAATCCTCATTATATTTTTAATCTTTTTTTCAATAATCGCCTTTTCCTCGAATACTGATAAAATGTCATTACAATACAAATAAATTCTTATAACCTATTTTTGTTATAAATTATTAGTTAATGGAATCTAGAATGTGTTTTCGGGGAAAAAAAAAATTTGCAAGACTGCAAGAGTCTTGTAGTGATGATCTTGTTTTGGTCTTGGTCTTGCAGCTTCGGTATTGGTTTGGTCTTGTTCTTGCAAGCCTAATCTTGGTCTTGGTCTTGCTAGACCAGTACCATCTTGGTCTTGGTCTTGGTCTTGGTCTTGCAGCAAGAGTCTTGCGAGACCGCAAGACCAAGACCAATTTTGCTCATCACTAAACTACCTGCAAGAAGTTAAGCTATAACATAGACATTTATCAGCTATACGTTGAGTGAAGTTAACTAAAGAGTAAATCCTATGAGTTCCGATCTATTAAAATTATTTAAATAACATAAGAGACAGAATCGTACATTCGTACCTAAATCACTCCAAATTTAGTCTTGAGAATAAAAGCATAATATGTTATGATTAATTCAACTAAATAATTTGTATTATGTGTAAAAAAATGTAGATATTTAAACTGTTTAAAAAATTCAGTTAATTAACCAAGTTGTATTTTCTTTTACTTTAACTAAATATAATTATACAAATTAATGGGTTAAATAAAGTTTTTATACATTTATTTTTAAGTACTTTAAAACAACTGTTAGTAAGTTAACTAGCACCACAAA
>NW_021766318.1:0-790 GCF_005508785.2 Acyrthosiphon pisum
ATAGTTTTCAAACGCGCCGTGTAAAAACAAAAGAAAAATTAAGGAAAAACGGGAATTTTTACGCAAAATCGATTTTTCACAAAATTGAATTTGGTTTTTGGTTTAACTTTAAAACAAATGACCGTAGATATATGAAATTTTGACTGATTGTTTATCTTAGCATTTTCTATACACCATAACATTTTCAAAATATTTTGATTTATTTTGAGCTCTTTACGGACATTTTCATTTTCCATTTTTTTTAAGTTTTTTTTCTAAAAATATCAATAAAATTTTATTTGTTGGATAAAAAAGCTTGAAAATTTAATAGAAGGCTCCTAGTATATTGTTTCAAAGGCAGATGAAAAATATTAAAAATCGTTAGTCACATTTTTTTTTTATAAGCATTTAAAGTTCAAAAAATGACAAAATATGGAAAAATCACGAACATTTGCAAATTATTTCGAGTTAGAAATTCATAAAAATTTTTCTTTTTAAATCTAAGATATGAAAATGTAATACAAGATTCCTTATAAGATTGTCTACCTTTATCAAACAAAAAATATCTATAAGGAAGTCAAATTAAATTTTTATGATCGTTTGAAATTCAAATTTTTACAACAATGGATATTCACTCGATTTCTCATGTAGCGATTTCCTTATTTTGTTGTAATTCAAAAACGAATAACTGCAGATACATGAAAATTTTACTGAATGTTTATATTAGCATTTCCTATACACCATACAATTTTGAAAATATTTTGACTCTTTTTGAGCTGTTTACGGACATTTTCAGTTTTAAATTTTTTTA
>NW_021766318.1:840-6128 GCF_005508785.2 Acyrthosiphon pisum
AGCCTTCTATTAAATTTTCAAGCTTTTTTAATCAACAAATAAAATTTAATTGATATTTTTAGAAAAAAAACTAAAAAAAAATGGAAAATGAAAATGTCTCTAAACAGTTCAAAATAAATCAAAATACTTTGAAAATATTATCGTGTATAGAAAATGGAAATATAAACAACCATTGAAAATTTCATGTATCTACGGTCATTTGTTTTAAAGTTACACCAAAAACCAAATTCAATTTTGTGAAAAATCGATTTTGCGTAAAAATTCCCGTTTTTCCTTAATTTTTCTTTTGTTTTTCACGGCGCTTTTGAAAATTACTGGGAATTTTAAATTTTGACCTCCCCAATGCACCAACGATATTCACTTTCCAATCGAATAAGATACTGAAGTTGAAAATCGAAGCATTATTTCGACTACTTATCGTGTACACAGACACAAAAATAAAAAAATAAAAAAAATAAAAAAAAAACACACATCATTGTAAAATCAATACATTCATCGTTCCACTCAGAATCTAAAAACTAAGAAAATTATTAATTTAATATATCCGTAAACATGTTCTTAATTGAGTCGAAATATTTTTAAAATTTATTCAAGTATCAAAAATAATAAAATAAACATATTATGATTGACAAATTTTATTATTTTCAAGAAATAACCTATACATATTTAACATTTTTAACTATTTTACAAACACAAATTGCATGAATAAAAAAATAAAAAATATACGACAAGAAAAGCCATCCAGTTACGTAGCAAAAAACCGCTGGCTGAGCCGAAGGAAACTTGATAGAATCCCACGACTTCCAGAGGTTGTCCTGATTTTGATCGTCTATATATGAAATATTTTATTTAACTTAGCTTTATAGTTGAAATATAAATATAAGACAATTTATATTCTTTCTTAATTTTTATGCATTTCGTATTTTTTTCATACAATATACAGTAGAACTTCGATTAACCGTCACTCGATTAACCGTCACTCTCTGTTATCCGTCATCGGTCACCGCCGAAAAAAAAATAATTATCTTCAAAATAATCAACAAAACAAACTAAAATGACAGATTTTTTTTTTATAATATATGTGGTATGTATGTTTATAATTTGTTACAATGTAAGTATTTTTTTTTTTTTCAAGTACACACGTAAAATATGATAAATATATAATATAAATATAAAATATAATAAATGTGTGTATGTATATGTATTTACACGTTTTTTTTGCAAAATTTCCGTTAACCGTCTATTCGATTAACCGTCAGTCCTCGGTCTCGACAGTGACGGTTAATCGAAGTTCTACTGTACTTCCATTTTACGCTTTATACTAGTTAGAATAATTAATGTGTACTTTAAAAAAATGTGTACATCATTTTGTAATAAGAGATAAATAAAATAGGTACTATTATTCAATTTATATGGGTAACTAAGGCTTGAAAATTTAATACAAGGTTCTTCATAATTGTTAATTAATGAAACCCAAACATTGAAAATATATATATTATGAAAAATTGTTTTTTATATAGGTATTTGGGTTTCAAATTTGGTCGAAATTAGATATTTAAACGAAAAATAACAATTATTCGTATCGACTTGGAAAATTGTACATACCTTCCTGGCTTCCAGTATTATTATATTGTATGTAGGTACTCGACAATTTTATTACATTTTAATATTCGATGTTTAAGGTAAAAAATAATTTAAACCACCGTATTAGTAAAAGTAAAATGAATTACTTTAATAGCAAATTAGTTATTTAATTGTAGTTTTGAATATTATTCGTGGGTAGTCTTAATAGTTAATATTTTGTAAACGTAGATATATTATAATATTATATTATTGTACTGTAACAATATAATTGTATATAAAATAAGGTTTACGAATTACCATGTTAATGTTTATAAATATTAGGTATAAATAATAATTGGTATTATGTCATCGATTAACAGTGGCGGACGCAGGAAAAAATGTCGACGATTAATTTATCATTTATCATTTATCATTTATCAATCGGGTTTTCGTTGTTAGGCATTTTTTATTTATGATTTGTTAGTATTCGATACAGTAAAGCAACTTTTAAAAATGAGTATAGAAAGCAACATAGCTCAAACTATTGATTTTGATAACGTATTAACTATTAAGTAATATTTGCACTAGTGAATAAGAGCAAAAAATTATTGTAATGTTCTAGTTCTTTACTATTATTTTCGTGTAGGAATTATAAAATATACATTTTATAAATGTTTTATTTTTGACTTTTGTACTGTATTAGAATTTAGAACCACTTTCTATATCTCTTGTGAAAATGAAATCATTCATTGAAAACTAAAACTAAAATAAAATAAATATACTGCAAATATAGGTATAAAATTAAAATAATAAATATGTATTTATTCTTAAAATGATTTACATATTTCAGGTAATTTTTTTAATTGAATATACATTTTAATGCAACAAATACAAATAACAATTAATTAAATATAGCTTTACTACTAAAGTTTGTAAGTACATTTTACATTTTACTTAAAAATTTGTTATGACTCTTGTAATATAGTTTTATTGAATGTTGGTGTCAAAATCTGATGTCGATAACTATAATAAGGTAAATCGCGAGCGCATTGGGAGAATTTGTAATACCTAGTTGGTCGAAGTTTCTACACAGTAACCTTTTGTAAATAAGGCAGACTCACAGTTCTAAAATCCTGGGTACTCCACTGCTTCCAAGGTTTTTGTAATTGTTATTTGTTATTATTAGTAAGTTATTAGGTAATAAATAATAGCTCTAGTGTCTAGACTTCTAGTACTAAATAGGTACTTTAAATACAAAGTCTAACAAAAAACCTGGACAAATAAAATACCAACTTTAGTTCTGAACCCCTATAATTTGTAATTTATATATTATTGTAAAATACAACTTTTTTTTTGTCTTCTTTTTAATATTCTTATTCTCACTATTACTTTAATTATTAATTTGTCTCATTAAACTGCTGTGCACACACCGCATTCACATTATAATTATTTATTATGTAACTCGTAAATTTTTACCAAACTTTGTAATTGTCGGGTCAGCATTAATTAATCAAACAAATATCTAAACATTTTTTTTTATATATTATATGATTTAGGTAGAGGTGCTTGCCCCATAAGAGTAAAACATTTTAGATTCTGAGTGGAACGATGAATGTATTGATTTTACAATGATGTGTGTTTTTTTTTTTATTTTTTTTTATTTTTTTTTTTTATTTTTTTTTTATTTTTGTGTCTGTCATCACGATTTAGGACAGTAAAAGTGCTTGGATTTTCTTCAACAGTACCTTTTCTGATATGAAAGTGAATCTAGTTGGTACTTTGGGGGGTCAAAAGTAAAATTTTTCCAATAGTTTTCAAACGCGCCGTGAAAAACAAAAGAAAAATTAAGGAAAAACGGGAATTTTTACGCAAAATCGATTTTTCACAAAATTGAATTTGGTTTTTGGTTTAACTTTAAAACAAATGACCGTAGATATATGAAATTTTGACTGATTGTTTATCTTAGCATTTTCTATACACCATAACATTTTCAAAATATTTTGATTTATTTTGAGCTCTTTACGGACATTTTCATTTTCCATTTTTTTTAAGTTTTTTTTCTAAAAATATCAATAAAATTTTATTTGTTGGATAAAAAAGCTTGAAAATTTAATAGAAGGCTCCTAGTATATTGTTTCAAAGGCAGATGAAAAAAAATTAAAAATCCATAGTCACGAATTTTTTTTTATTAGCATTTAAAGTTCGAAAATTGACAAAATATGTAAAAATCACGAAAATTAGCAAATTATTTTGAGTTAAGAATTCGTAAAAATTTTTTTTTTTAAATCTAAGATTTGAAAATGTAATACAAGATTCCTCATAAGTTTGTCTACCTTTCTAAAAAAAAAGATGTCTACAAGCAAGTCAAATTAAATTTTTATGAGCGTTTGAAATTCATATTTTTACAACATTTGATGTTCACTTGATTTCTCACGTAACGATTTTCTTATTTTGTTGTAATTAAAAAACGAATGACTGTAGATACTTGAAAATTTCACTGAATATATTAGCATTTTCTATATACGATAAAATTTTGAAAATAATTTGACTCTTATTGCGCTGTTTACAGACAATTTCGGTTATCAATTTTTTTAGTTATTTTTTCTAAGATCGAATTTTGAAAAAATTTATCAAATTTTAATTTGTATAATTATTTCGTAGTTAAAAATCTATAAAATGTTCAACTTATATGTCTAAAGATTGAAAATTTAAAACAAGATTCCACGTAAGTAATGAATTCTGTTACCAAAAAATCTAAAAATACATAAGCACTGTTTATTTTTATAGTAATGTTAAGCTCAAATTTGGACGAATAATTACATATTAAAAAACCTGGAATAACTATTTTAGTTATTTTGTTGTGATTGTATAATATTATTCGTGGGTACTTGAAAGTTCTAAAGTATACTATTATATATCTATGATAGTACCACGGTTTGTTGTTGACGTATGACGCGTTACCTAATGGATATTGTGATGTGAATAATTTGGAATTTATTATAGATACCTATTATAATTTATAGGTCAATTTTTATTTTAATATCATAAATAAGTATATATATGTCTAATACCTAGACTGATATACCTATAGGGCTGTTTGATTATTTCGATTAACGATTCTTACGACGATTATTTTACAGTTTTTATAAAATTCAATTAATCGCCAAATAATCGAAATTCAATAATCAATTAATCGAATTTCTGATTAATCAAGTAATCGAAGTTTTCGAATAAACAATATGATTAATTGTTGTTTTGACGGTTCGAATGAACTTCCATTTTTAGCACTTAGGGAATTTTGTATTCTATTCCGTTTTGAGTGTCTCCGTGTTTACTTTACACCAGCACACTAATCTTCATTAAGAAAAATTGATTAATCGGTTAATCAGGCATTAAAAAAAATCGATTAAGTAATCGGTTCTTCATTCATTAAAAAAATCGGCTATCGATTAATCAGCTATAAAATGTTATAAAATCGATTTTTGGTTTGATTATTAATTTTTGATTAATCAAATAATTGATAAAACGCGAAAGTAATAATCGAATGTTAAAAAAAAATAATCGAACAACCCTAGATATACCATCCCCGTTTAGAATCGTTTTTTTTATACAGTGATATTATATCATTGAATTAAAATTGAATACTATCGATAATACAATGACCCACTTGTAACTTACTGTACAGCAGAGCGGCATCCACTTACCCACCTTTTTTACTATACATT
>NW_021766318.1:6178-10488 GCF_005508785.2 Acyrthosiphon pisum
TCAAATTAAATTTTTATGATCGTTTGAAATTCAAATTTTTACAACAATGGATATTCACTCGATTTCTCATGTAGCGATTTCGTTATTTTGTTGTAATTCAAAAACGAATAACTGCAGATACATGAAAATTTTACTGAATGTTTATATTAGCATTTCCTATACACCATACAATTTTGAAAATATTTTGACTCTTTTTGAGCTGTTTACGGACATTTTCAGTTTTAAATTTTTTTAGTTTTTTTTTCTATAAATATCAATAAAGTTTTATCTGTTGGGCCAAAAAGTGTATAAAATTAATACAAAGCTCCTGATATATTGGTACAATATTAGTTGAAAAATATTAAAAATACATAGGCACAATTTTTTTTTATAAGCATTTAAAGATCAAATTTTGACAAAATTTATCAAATCTTAATTTGAAAAATTATTTTGTAGTTAAAAATTTATAAAATGTTCAATTTTTGTATCTAAGAATTAAAAATGTAAAACAAGATTCCACGTAAGTAATTAATTCTGTTACCAAAAAATCTAAAAAATACATTTACACAGTTTATTTTTATAGTCATTTTAAGTACAAATTTGGACGAAATTACATATTAAAAACCTAGGATAACTCTTTTAGTTATTTTGTTGTGATTGTATAATATTATTCGTGGGTACTTGAAACTTCTAAAGTATACTATTATATATCTATGATTTTACCACGGTTTTTTGTTGATGTATAACGCGTTATAACTTATAAGTACCTAATAGATATTATGATATGATTAATTTGGAATTTATTATAGGTACCTATTATAGGTCAATTTTTTTTTAATACCATAGATAAGTATATATATGTCTAATACATAGACTGATATACCGTCTCCGCTCAGAATCGTTTTTCTTATACAGTGATATTATATCATTGAATTCAAATTTAATACTGTCCATTATACAGTGACCCACTTCTAACCTACTGTACAGCAGAGCGACATCCACTTACCCACCTTTTTTTACATTTGTTTTAATATATTTAATTAGTAATCATTTTTTGTTTTTATTTGTCAGGTCATTCTGTTACAACCTGTATATAAATTTATTTTTTAGAAACATTTTACGTATCCAATGATTAATATAAGTAATCGAATTTAAATTTAATATATCTATAAAGCAGTTCATCTGTCAAGGTTTTTATAAATTGTTATTGGTTATCAGCTAAAAACTGTAACAACTTATAACTATAATATATTATTATTTATTATCGTTTTAAAATGTTTAGTTAATTTAATATACCTTCTCAAACTACAATACATTAATGATTAATACAGCAAAACGTTCGTTAAATAAGAGATTATATAAATCTGAAACTAATTAGGTCGTGGTTATCTAAAAAAATATCGATAAACAAAAATTATTATTAAATGGAAGTTTGTTGTAAAATGTTTGGTGGTGTTATAATTTATTATTTCGAGCTTATAATATTGTATATGTTAATATTTTTTTATTATAATTATTAATTTATTGCCGTGAAATAGACTGAAGATGATTATGAATAATTGTTGAAGTCTCAAACACATCGCGACAAGAAATCCCTGATACAATACTTATGTGACTTTATATAGTAGCTACAATATTCAATTATTAATAATATTATATCTCAGAGAAGTCGCATATACATCACAAAAAATAATCAATCGGAATATTGTTTTAATATTAATTTAAAAAAATGTCAAACAGCATAATATTAATATACTATATATTATATAATACTGTTATTAAAATAATTAAAATTATACAATTTCAATAATTCACAAGTAACCATATTTCTGGCCACAACATTTTGGCGCCCCTAAAATACTGGCGCCCGGGGCAGTTGTAGGCCCCCCCCCTAAATGCCGCTTTGTGTATAAGCCTGTCGACTGTCGGAGCCTTCGAGGTACCACCATCGCCGCCGCTGCCGTATCGGCAATCCGACAACCCGACACAAGTCTACGCTGATTCCGGAGGGGTCGAGGCGGCTGCGATGTCGTTACTCATTGGCTATTGTGATCTAAGACAATGTTCAGCTGTAAGAGTGTACGACAATACGACGTATTTTTCTTCCTTGGAATACAGCTGCAGCTGTTATTTGTACGCAAGACACAAAATACCAAGTGTGTTTCATTGTTTGAATAAAAATAAAAACTCGTCGACTTGGGTTGCTATTCTTATATAAATAATAAATATATAATAATATGTTATGTGTATATATATAAATATATATATATATATATAAATAAATTGAATCCCGGAAAAAAAATCCTCAGACTACAATTTATATTACTCACAACCTGCACGTGCAAATGGTTGAACAAATATTTTTTAAACGCCAATTAATTTAAGAATATATACCATTTATCACATTATTAATATTTAATGACAAATACATATATTATATTATACTAGCTGCCTGACCTTCCTCCGGAAGAAATTATTTTTTTATAATTTAATTTAAAAACATATGACTATTTTTTGGCTATACAAATAATATAATATAATTACATATTATAGTTATTGTTATTGCTAATTTCTGAAAATTATATATCCTACACTGGAGTGGTAAATTTTATTTTTTAATAATATGTGGGTATTATTTATTATATTTCATTAAACGCTAATAGACAGAATTTCTTTCGTGTTAGAATTCTGCCAGTTAGTCTTAATCGGACGTGGTAAGAACGGCCCTAGTCTTATCTAGTATTTGTGTTATTTATACAAATCATGTTGGTATAGAAACTAAGAGAATCATCCAGAAAAAGTTTTTCCTCGTTCTATGTTGAACTGCTACTATCAATTTTATTATCATAATTAAATAATCTATCATTTAATGTGACTATTGCGTCAATGCGTCTTACTGCCCGAAGACGAAAAAATTTAAAAAAAATCTTCTCCCCAGAGTTTCAAGTATAATCGAAACTTTTTGAGGATATTATCGAAACTTTTGAAAATTGAATTCTAACACTGCCTCAATGGTCGGAAGAAGGTCTCCGGTCACCCATAGTGTAACAATAAGTGCATACCGATAAATACAGTTGTATAAAACAACCATTGTTATAGGCGCAATGCGCAGTACATAATATTATGTAATTAGACAGATAATTATGGATAGTAAGTGATAACAGATAATACAATTACACCAATTTATTGAACCCGGGCGAATAACTGCGCGCTAAAAAATATTAAGAGGACGTCACAACCGCATCTGATTTTATAATATTTATGTCGGTGACAGTCATATAATCTTACACGAGTCCAGTTACGAGAATAATACCCATGCATTTGTTGTTTTCGTCTTAACACACTTACGACATACCAAATACGACGTACCGTAACATTATTTTGGACAGTTGGTAGGTATCTATATTTTATACAACATATATGTATATTAGGTACAACTAAAATAATATATAACACGCTATAATACCTAAAGCCAGAGATGTAAAAATAAGGTAGGTATGTAATTTTTGTTTTGTATAATACCGTCTATTGTATTATACCGTATAGAACATTGCAGTACCTATACCTTAAATTATCGGAAATTGAACAAAGGCTATAAAACTATTGTATTTGAGTATTTGATGAATAATTTTAATATGACTTAATAATTTCAGAACATATTTTAAAAACCACAATACAAGATTTATTTAATGGTAAATTAATATTTACAGTAAAGCTATTAATCCTAATACTTATGGGTACCTGGTGACTAGAAATAATTTTGATTCAAAATAATGTAGGTAGTTACAATATTGTCGTACACCTACCTATCTCGTAGTAAATCATATAAAACCCGTATAAAATTATTTAATTTTTAATACCTCATATTTACATATTTATTAATACAATTCATACGCAAAGTCCAATGGAAATACATTTTTATCTTATTATTCATATATAAGAGCTAAATATTCACATTAGTTTTAAATTCGTAAAAACAATTAAAAAAAGGTGGATAAGTGGATTTCGCTCTGCTGTACAGTAGGTTACAAGTGGGTCACTGTATAATGGATGGTATTAAATTTGAATTCAATGATATAATATCATTGTATAAGAAAAACGATTCTGAGCGGAGACGGTATGTTAGTCTAGGTATAAGACATAATATTATATTAGGTACCTATAATAAATTCCAAATTAATCATATCATAATATTTATTAGGTACTTATAACGCGTTATACATCAACAAAAAACCGTGGTACTATCATAGATATATAATAGTATACTTTAGAAGTTTCAAGTACCCACGAATAATATTATACAATCACAACAAAATAACTAAAATAGTTAT